>NC_051308.1:63748807-64048807 GCF_015220235.1 Choloepus didactylus | reverse complement strand
TCAAGAGTCATTCTGGAAGTTATTGTTGTGCATTATACAGATGTCCCTTTTTAGTTTTTAGTTTATTAGAATAGCTAGAAGGAAATACCTGAAATATTTTTTTCACATGTAAAATACTCTTTTTATCCTGTCATTTAGTAAGATTAAGGTGGTCTGGCTCCCCTAGGTCCCAGTTTTACCCCTCCAACTTTTCATAGCCATAGTTCCCAGGGACTCTAACATCTGGCTTTTCTCCTCTGACCACTCTCCTCCTCATTATTTTCTGGTGCCTGGAGTCTGGCACCAGAAACACAGTGGGGCAATGGGCTTCCTGGACCCCAGGGTCTCAGTGACAGAGATGCAATGACAGACCTCCAAGTACTGTTGAACTGCAATCCAGTAGTCATGATACTTGAAGATGATTGTTTGACCATATGTGACCACATAGCTTTTATGGTGTGCCTGTGTAATTGTGAAAACCTAATGACTGACACTCCCTTTTATCCACTGTATGGACAGATGATTAAGAAAATAAAGACAAAGATAAATAAATAATAGGGGGGAATAAGGGGTATGGGAAGTTTTGGATGTTCTTTTTTATTTTTACTTTTATTCCTATTTTCATTTTTTGTTTTGAAGTAAAGAAAATGTAAAAAAATTGATTGTGGTAATGAATACACAAGTAAATGATGATACCATGGGCCATGGATTGTATACTTTGGATGATTATCTGGTATGCCAATATATCTCAATAAAATTGCATGAAAACCACAATGAGATATTATTTCACACCTATTAGAATGGCCACTATTAAACAAACAAGAAACTACAAGTGTTTGGAGAGGATGTGAAGAAATAGGAACACTCCCTCTCTGCTGGAGGGAATGTAAAATGATACAGCCACTGTAGAAGACAGTTTGTCATTTCCTAAGAAAGCCAAGTATGGAGTTAACCTGTGATCTAGCAATCCCACTACTTTGTATATACCCTGAAGAACTGAAAGCAGGGACATGACCAATATTTTCACACTGATATTCATAGTGGTGTTATTCACAATTGTCAAAAGATGGAAACCCCCCATATGCCCATCAACTGATGAATGGATAAACAAAATGTGGTATATACTTTCAATGGACTTTCCTTCAGAAGTAAGAAGGAATGAAGTCCTGAAGCATGTGACAACAACCTAAGAACATTATGTTGAGTGAAATAAGTTATCCACAAAAGAACAAATACTGTATGATCTCACTAATGTGAACTAATTATAATTTGTAAACTCATTGACATAGAATCTAGAATGTAGGTTACTGAAGGATAGAATGAAGCCAGAGAATTGGGAGTGGCTGCTTAAGATGTACAGAATTTTTAACTAGCTAGAATTTAAATGTGTGGAAATGGATAGAGAAGATGGTAGCACGTTATTGTGAGTATAATTAACAGTGCTTAATGGTGTGTGAATGGGGTGATAGGTGAAGTTTAGAATCATATGTGTCATCAGATGGAAAGCCAGAGATTATGACATAGAACCATATAGAGCAATAAATCTTGTTGTAGGTGATAACTGTGATTAACAGTACAAATATAAAATATTTCTTCCATGAACTGGAACAAATATACAAAATTATTATAAGGAGTTAATAGTAGAGTGATACATAGCAAAAAAGATACACCTATTGAAAACTATGGACTATAGTTAACAGTAATAACTTAATATTCTTTCATCAAGAGTAACAAATGTACCACACCAATACAAGGGGTCAGTGATAGGGGGTTAGGGATATAAGAACTTTTAAGCTTTTCGTTTTCTATTTTTGGAGTAATGAAAATATTCTAAAATTGTGGTAATGAATGCACAACTATATGATGAGACTGAGTCACGGACTGTATACTTTGAATGGATTGCATGGTGTGTGACTGTATCTCAATAAAATTGTGTTAAAAATAAACTATCATTTTAAAAAAGAATAAATGATCTGGAAAATAAAACAATGCATTCAAGGGAGCAAATTAAATATATAGAAAAGGTAAGAGTATAGGTAAAGATATCTCATGCCAACATTAACCAAGGAAATTCAGAGTAGTTGTATCAATATCAGAAAATGCAAACTTAATAACAAAGAAAATTATCAGCAATAAAAAAGGACTTTATTTAATGATAAGGGGTCAATTCACTAAGAAGATACAACCATTCTAACATGTATTTGCCTCACAACAGAGCTTTAAAATACGTAAGCCAAAAACTGAGGGAACCAAAAAGAGATATTGACAAATTCAAGATTGTAGATACAGACCCTAAGACTTGTCTCTAAGTAATTGATAAAACTGATAGACAGAAAGTCGGTAAGGGTATAGTAAACTTGAACAACACTATTAATTAGTTCACATCCATAAAACACTTCATTCAACAAAAATTATATAACATTCTATCACATGGAAATGTTCTGTTCACTAAGATAGATCATATTCTTGGCCATAAAATAATCCTAACTGATTTAAACCCTTAAATCCATAAAATAAAACCTTAAATAAATGTATTTAAAATTTATTTTAAATAAATAAAGTTAAAGAAATAGAAATGATAGAAAGTATGCTCTCAACCATAATGGAATTAAACTAGAATTTCATAGCAGAAAGAGACTCAGATAATCCTAATATTTTGGAAATTGAACAACTTATTTCTAAATAACCCATAAGTCAAAGTAGAAGTTTCAGGGGTAACTAAAAATATTTTGAAGTGAATCAAAATGAAGACAGAGCTTATTAAAATTTTTGGAATGAAAATAAGCAATGCTTAGAGGAAAATTTGTAGCCAAAAAGGCTTATATTTAAAAAGCAGAAATGTGTCAAAACAATAATCTAAGCTTTCAACTTAAGAAACTAGAAAAAGAGTAAATAAAATGCAAACTAAGCAGAATGAAATAATAAAGGTTAGAGCAGAAATCAATGAAATTGAAAACAAAAAAATAATAGAGAAAATCACTGAAATGAAAGTTGGATACTTGAAAAGATCAATATAACTTGGTCAAACTGATGAAGAAAATGAGATAGAAGTCACAAATTAACAACATCTGGAATGAACAAGGGGAAACCACTACTGACACCACATACATTAAAAGGATAAGAACAGAAAACATTAAACAACTTTATACCCACAAATTTGACAAGGTATGAAATGCACCAATTCCTTGAAAGACAAAACCTACTAAAACTGACCTAAAGAGAAATAGATAATCTGAATCAATTTGAATTTTAAAACTATTCCAAAAAAAGAAAATTCCAGTTCAAGATGGCGTCATCGAAATTCTACCAAACATTTAAGGAACAAATGATACCAATCTTACATAAATTCTTCCATCAAATAGAAGAGGAAGAAAAACTTTCATGTTTTATGAGGCCAGCATAACAAACCAGACAAAAACACTGCCTGATTTCAAAATCTATTGCAGGCCATTACTAGGTATATACTCAGAGGAAATGAGGGATAAGACATGAATGGACATTTGTAAACTTATGTTTATAGCAGCATTATTCATGACTGCCAAGAGATGTAAACAGCCCAAATGTCCATCAATGGACAAGTGGATAAAAAACTGTGGTATACATACATGATGGAATATTATGCAGCTGTAAGACAGAACAAAGTCACACAAAACATAATGTGGATGAACCTTGAGGATGTTATATTGAGCAAAGTTAGCCAGAAACAAAAGCACAAATACTGTATGGTCTCACTAATATGAACTAACATTAATGAGCAAAATTTGAGAGTCAAAAGCTGAGAACACAGGTTATCAGCAGATAGACAGAAGGTAGAGATGGACTTGATGCTGAAGGAGTACAGAATGTTCAACAGGATTGATTGTATAGATCCAGAAATGGATAGCATAATACTGTGTGATGATAGCACAATATTGTAAGTACATGGAACAAAGATATCTATGAGTAAAGCTGAAAAAAGAGTGCTAGGGGCAATTATGGCACCAGAAGGAAAGATAGATGATAAAGATGGGAACTGTATAACTTAGTGAAACCTAGAGTGGTCAGTGATGGTGACTAAATGTAAATACATAAAAATGACAAATGAATGTCAACCTTACAAGGTGCTGAAAAAGGGATGGTATTGGGGGAAGATATAATCAAAGCAAACTGGAGTCTGTGGTTAACAGAACATTGTAATATGCTTCCATTAAATATAACAAAGGCAATACACAAATGCTAATTGTCTATGAGAGGATGATGTAAGAGAGGGGTATGGGATTCTTGGTGGTGGTGTTTTCTGACCTTATTATATTGTATGGGATTTTAATTTTTTATCTTTTTTATTGTGCTTTTTAAAAATTATTTTGAAGTAATGAATATGTTCAAGTGCTGACTGTGGGGATGAATACACAACTATATGATGATTTGTGAACAATTGATTGTACACTGTGGATGAATTTATGGTATGTGAATATATCTCTCAAAAATTACAGGGGAAAATAAAACAGGGATACAAGTGCTGGAGAAAAACATGGAGAGAGGGATGTACCTATTTACTGTTTTGGGGGAAGTAGAATGGTGTAGCCTATTTGGAGGATACTGTAGTGGTTCCACAAGAAGCTAAGTATGTGGTTGACATCAGGTCCTGCAACCTCATTGTGGGGCATATAGTAGAAAGATCTGAGAGCAGGGACACAAATGGACATTTGCACAGTGGTGTTGATGGCAGCAGTACCCAAGATTTGCAATGGATGGAGATGGCCTAAGGGTACATCAACTGATGAACAGAATGGTGAACTGTGGTGTATACATACAATAGAATATTGAGCAGGTGCAAGAAGTAATGAGGCTGTGAGACACACAACTAGGTGAATGGATTTTGAGGACAGCATTTTGAGTGAAGTACACCTGAAATTAAAAGATAAACATTATAATGCTTCACTAATATGGACTAAGTATAATGTGTAAACTCTGAGAATTGAATCTTATAGCACAGCTTTTCAGAAGAATGTTTTTTGTAATGGTCCCTAGATTGCAAGTTCTTACAGCAGTCACATCTATTCCTGAATTGTAATGGATATCTCTAAACTCTGAGATGCTGAGCTCTTTGTGCATAACCTGGTTGGTATTTGTGTGACACCTGAAACTCAGAGCTAGAGCTTGGCAGCTATGAATGTCAGTATTACCTCAAACAGCAACTGTTAAAAAAGCTGAAAAAGAGCTCAGACCTCAATTAGAGATATGAATGAAGTGGCTCTGGTTAGGACTAAGGCAAATCAGACCAAAGGGTAAAGGACAATACTGACTGCATTTTATAACTTCAATTTCTTTGTGAAACCAAGGGAAGAGATGTTTATTTGACACAGGATCTATATTTTCTACAGCACACTAAATAATTTAACTTGTATGGTCAGTTTATTCAAACACCATAACTACATGGAACATTGAATAGGAAGTGAGATCTGTTAGTTTAGTTTTGCACAGGTTAGTGTGAAATCCCAATATATCCCAAAGTAATTTGGGCAGAGAATGAGGATATATTTGCAGGGCCTCCCTGGGAAACTGGAAAAGAATGCAGAAATGTTGGACTTCCCCACCTGGGTTGTCACTTCTCACAAACATTGAGGGCTGACAGTTTGGTAGGACAGATCCTTGATCTTGGGACATGCCCTTGTGAAGCTTGTTGCTGCAAAGGAGATGCTAAGCCTACTTACAATTGTACCTCAGAGTGTCCCCCAGAGAATGTTTCTGTTGCTCTGATTTGGCTCTCTCTCTAAGCCCATGTGGCAAGTGAACTCACTGCCCTACCCCCTATGTGGGACATGACACCCAGGGGTATAAATCTCCCTGGCAATGTGCAACATGATTCTGGGGATGAGCCTGGACATGGTATCTTGGGATTGAGAAAATCTTCTTAACCAAAAGGGGGAAATGAAATGAGAAAAATAAAATTTCAGTGGCTGAGTGATTTTATATAGAGTTGAGAAGCCCCTCTGGAGGGCACTCTTATGCACTATATAGATATCCCTTTTTAGTTTTTAGTGTATTGGAATAGCTAGAAGGAAATATTTGAAACTGTCAAACTGCAACCCAGTAGCCTGGACTCAAAGATAATTGCAAAGCTATGTAGCTTACATAGTGTGACTGTGTAATTGTGAAAACCTTGTGGCTCACATTCCCTTTATCCGTTGTATGGACAGTTGAGTAGAAAAATGGGGACAAACACTAAATTAAAAATAAGGTGGGATGGAGGGGGATGGGATGCTTTGGGTGTTCTTTTTTACTTTTCTTTTTATTCTTATTTTTATTCTTTTTGGGGTAAGGAAAATGTTCAAAAATTGGGGTGATGAATGCACAGCTATATCATGGTACTGTGAACAGTTGATTATACACTATGGATGTTTATATGGTATGTGAATATATCACAATAAAACTGAATTTAAAAAAAAATTTAAAATATTATTACAGAGGTACAGTAATCAAAACTATGTGTGGTATTGGCACAAGGATAGACATATAGACCAATGGAATACAATTGAGAGAATTCAGAAATAAACCCACAGATCTATGGCAAATTGATTTTTATCAGCTGTGCCAAGTCCACTAACTGGGATAATAATAGTTTCAACAAATGGTGCAGTGTAAACTGGATATCTACATACAACAGTGTGAAAGTAGACCCTTACCTCACACCATATACAAAAATTAACAACAAAAAAAATGGATTAACAACATAAATGTAAGAGCTAAAACTATAAAATTCTTGGAAGAAAACCTAGGGAAGTATCTTCAGGACCTTGTAGAAGGCAATGAATTCTTAGACTTTTCCACAAAAGCATGAGCAACAAAGGAAATAATAGATCAATTGAACTTCATCAAAATTAAAAACTTATGTACATCAATAGGCATTATTAAGAAAGTGAAAAGAAAGCCTACGTAATGGGAGAAAATGTTTGGAAACCATTTATCTGATAAGGGCTTAATAATAATGCAGGTAAAATAGGAGCCCTTGTAAATGGTTGGTGGGAATGTAAAATGGTGCAGCAGTTGTGGCAAACATTTTGATGGTTCCTCAAAAAGTTAAACACAGAAATACTGTGTAGTCCAGCAATCCCACTTCTAGTTATATACCCCAAAGAATTGAAAACAGTTACTCAAACAGATATTTGTACACCAACATTCATAGCAGCATTATTCACAATAGCCAAGAAGTGGAAGCAACCCAAGTTTTCATCAACAGATTAATAGATAAACAAAAGGTGGTTTATACCTATAATGGAATATTAGGTGTAAAAAGAATGAAGTTCTGATGCATGCTAAAACATGAGTGAACATTGAAGACATCATGTTGAGTGAAATAAGTCAGGCACAGACAGACACAGAGACAGAAATAAGTCAGAGAGATATTTTATGACTCCACTAATATGAAATAATTAGAATATGCAAAGTCATTGAGACAGAATGCAAAATATAGGTTTTCAGGGGCAGTAGGAGGAAGGGAGAATGGGGACTTAATGCAAGGTCTCTCTCTGTGCCTACAAAGAAGTTTCAATAAAGGATGGTGGTGATGGTGGCACAATATTTTGAATGTGACTAATACCACTGAATTGTATGTTTGAAATAGGAAATTTGATGTTTTATAGATGTTACCACAATTTTAAAAATAGAGAGACTAAATGAACATGACAATTACATGCAATACATGATTCTGAGATAGATCTAATAAGGGAGGATAAAATGCCCCAAAAGTTATTATTGGGGCAGATTAAAAAATGGAATATAGACTGTATGATTTATATCAAAGTTAAATTTTTTCAACTTGATAATTTTACTTAATGTGGTTACATAAGTGAATATCTTCACACTTAAAAATATGCATGGAAGTATTCATAGTTAAAGGAACATAAAGTATGCAGTCAGCTTACAAATGTTATGAAGATAGATGAACGGCTAGATATAGATAGATGATACATTGATAAAAACAAATGTGGCAAAATGTTAAAGTTTGGTAAAACTGGGCATTTGGCACTATATTGGAGTTCTCTGTATTGTTTTTGTATGATAATGCAAAAATTCCCATAAGTTGGAAATAATTTCAAAATTAAAAGTTTTTCAAAATAAGATTCTTTAGGACTTTCTCATAAAGTTGCACTTTTTTTTTGACCAAGCAATCCTACTTTCTAGATATTTACTCTACTGAATTGAAAACTTACATTTACACAGATATCTGTAAATGGATGTTTATAGTTGCTTTATTCACAATACCCCAAAACTGGAAACAACCAAGATGTTCTTTAACAAATAACTGGATAAACAAGCAATAGTACACCCATACAATGGAATATCACTTAGGAAAAAAAAAGGAATAAGCTATTAATTCACAAAATAATATGGATAAACTTAAATGCATTTTGTCAAGTGAAAGAAGCCAGTCCCCAAGGTTACATATTTTATCATTACATTTACATGCAATTATGGAATAATCAAACTATAGGGATGGATACAGGTGTTGCCAGGGGTTAGAGGCATGGAAAGTGGTTGACTACAATTGAAAGAAAGGAAGAAAGGAAGAAATAAAAATAGTTTTTTACTATAACCCAAGGAATATAATTAATATTTCCAAGTCCATACTAATATAAATGATACAATTAGATGAATTTTAGGGTTATGGAATTCTTCTGTAATGTGCTGTGGTGGTGCATACATGATTTTATGCATTTGTCAAAACTGACAGAACAATACATCACAAATAGTGAACTATATTGTGTGCAAGTTTTAAAAAATTAACCAGGATCACCAGCGATACCAGGATAGAATTCTGACTGTGAAAAATATATCTAACTGTATTACAAATTTATGGCATAACTTCATTGAATGGGGAGGGGAAAATAGGAGTTGATAAGTCACTTTGGAAAACTGTGTCTTGACTTGATTCTTTTAAGGCTAAAGATGAAAAGAACTGAATATAAACTCTGTACTCTAATTGCTACTTTGTTTAACATAGGAGTATTTCCTAGAAATTCTGAAACTACTTAACAAGCATATTAGGGTTGAACTAATCAGTAATTAAATTGTAGACAAGGGTAATGTTAGTTTCCTAATTTTGGCAGATGTACCCAAACTCAGTTATGTTAACATTAAAAGATGCTGGGTGAAGGGTACATGGTAACTTTCTATACTATCTTTGTAAATTTTCCTATAACTACAATTGAAAATTGTTTGATTATTCAGATATTGGAGGAAACATATTTCTCAATTAGAAATACTACTTTCCCCAATTCATAAATTTACCGGAAAAAAAAAGATTATGATTTTGGGCTCTGAGAAACAGCAAACTTGCCTGGAATTGCAAAAGGAGTAACATAGCCATCTACTTGGCCCTTTGACCCTAATGCTGAAACGATCTCAGTGTATGAACTACACAGACTCATGCTGATTGTGATCTCTGGAAAAAGCCCATGATTATCAATCAACCTTTGGCGAGGGCTGCAATTTTGTATCAAAAAGCTACTTGATCAACCCACTCATCACCAGTCATCTGACACGTCATTGGGTATTGATTGAAACAACTCCAGTAACAGAAGGATATAAATTATTTTGAATCCTGTAATACTCACAATGTCAGTTTTGTCTGAGAAATATTCCAAAGGAAAAGTTAATACACAAAAGAGTTTACTTAATAAATATAAATTGTATATACAAGTAAATACTGCAGGAAGATACAGCAAGGATCTTGGTCATATTCATGAGCAAATACCTTCTCTTTTCCCAGGACAAACCCCTGAGGATCTTCCCTAGGCTATTGCAGAATGGAACCCTCCAATTAGAACCAGATGCCATAGCTAGATGATCAGCCTGTCTTTCTGATGGCAGTTATGAGCAGAGAGTTACTTTTCTGTCTGGAAAGCTGTGGCACTTTTTATGGGAATTTGAAGAAATAATTAAAGTGAGATATGTTTGTGCTGGCCAAAATAAAAACCCCAGTATCAGAAATTGCCTGGAAAAACAGATACTTTGGTTCATTTCCTACAAGTGGCTACTGTGTACATAAAATGAGTGTACACAAGCCAGCCCAGCCCCAGCAAAGGCACAAACTGTTAATTGTAATTGCCCAGTTTCCAGGCAGGAAAGATAGATTACAAAATGCATTGGGACATCTAGAGGAGTTAAAGACCTGCACACATGTGGCAAATAGATTATTTTGGACCCCTGCCCTTAGCACAGGGAAGAGTAAAGTCAGTTTTGACTGGTGTTTTATTTATCCTGTCATGGAAATTAAAGCTAATAACATAATTTAAAAATTGTAACAAAAAAATAATGCTTTGGCCCAGCAAGCTGTATTTCCTTTGACCAAGGAGCTCAATGTACAGCAAGGGGCAAAGAAACACCACAATCAGTGGACACACCATATCCCTTACCATCCATAGAACAGTGAGAAAATTTACGATGCTTAATTGAAGTACCTCAAAAAACAAAACAAAAAAAAAAACAACTAGAGGAGTAATAACAGACAAAAAGGCTGATTTACATGTTTACAGGACTGTGCATTAAAATTAATCATAATAGAAACCAAAGATGGCTCATTATCAGGCAATTATATACATATATATGTGGGTAAGAGGAAGAAGGGTTTGGGAATAATCTTACCACTTTTCTACTAGTCTTCCCAAACTCATTGCAATTTTTTCTCTCTCTGAGCCTGCAATTCCTGCTCCCAATTTAAAATTAAGAGTGCCTAAAACTGCAATCATTCTCACATAGGATACACTGACTACACATTTTAATTCAGCTGTTTGAATTCAAAAACATTTGCTAGGCTAGGTGAGGGACCTGCAAACTATGACCTAAAGGCAAAATCTGGCCTGCTGCTTGTTTTTGTAGAGGTGTGAGTGATAGATTGATAAGTAGAAGAAACACTCAATATAATTCTTTAGTGGAAAATACTTAGTATAGTCTTCAGTAGCAAAACAAAACAAAACAAAAAAACTGTTTACTGAGATCACATTACTCAAGCAGGCTTTAGTTATTCTAAGCATAAAAAACCATTGTTAAAATAACTTGCTTTGGAAACCATGTACCTGACAAAAGACTGATATCTTGCATATATAAAGAAATCCTACAACTAAATGACAATAGTACAGACAGCCCATTTAAAAAATGGGCAAAAGATGTGAAAAGGCAATTCTCTGAAGAGGAAATACAAATGGTCAAGAAGCACATGAAAAAATGTTCAGCTTCACTAGCTATTAGAGAGATGCAAATTAAGACCACAACAAGATACCATCTCACACCAATTAGAATGGCTGCCATTAAACAAGAAACTACAAATGCTGGAGAGGATGTAGAGAAATTGGAACTCTTATTCATTGTTGGTGGGACTGTATAACAATTCAGCCACTCTGGAAGTTAGTCTGGCACTTCCTTAGAAAACTAGATATAGAGTTACCCTTTGATCCAGCGATTGCACTTCTCGGCATATACCTAGAAGATCTGAAAGCAGTGACATGAACAGATAATCTGCACACCAATGTTCACAGCAGCATTATCCACAATTGCCAAGAGATGGAAACAACTCAAATGTCCTTCGACAGATGAGTGGATAAATAAAATGTGGTATATACACACGATGGAATACTACGCGGCAGTAAGAAGGAACGATCTCGTGAAACATATGACAACATGGATGAACCTTGAAGACATAATGCTGAGCGAAATAAGCCAGGCACAAAGAGAGAAATGTTATATGCTACCACTAATGTGAACTTTGAAAAATATAAAACAAATGGTTTATAATGTAGAATGTAAGGGAACTAGCAATAGAGAGCAATTAAGGAAGGGGGAACAATAATCCAAGAAGAACAGATAAGCTATCATGGGTAAATTTAACATTCTGGGAATGCCAAGGAATGACTATGGTTTGTTAATTTCAGGTGGGTATGGTAGGAAAAAGTTTATAGAAATGTTGCTTATTAGGTTATTTTCTTGGGTTAGAGTAGGAACATGTTGGAAGTAAAGTAGTTATTTTAGGTTAGTTGTCTTTTTCTTACTCCCTTGTTATGGTTTGTTTGAAATGTTTTTTTATTGTATGGGTTTTTTTTTTTAATTTTTTTGATATAGTTAATAGTTAATTTAAAAAAAAAAAAGAGTTAATTTAAAAAAAACAAAAACAAAACAATGAAAAAATATGCAGATCCCCCCTGAGGATATGGTGGAGAATGCAGGGGTGTTGGGCTTGCCCACCACAATGGTTGCTGATGTGCTCACAGACATAGGGGACCGTTGATTTGATGGGTTAAGCCCTCTACCACAGGACTTGCCCTTGGGAAGACTGTTGCTGCAAAGGAGAGGCCAGGCTTCCCTAAAATTGTGCCTAAGAGCCTCCTCCCGAATGCCTCTTTGTTGCTCAGATGTGGCCTTCTCTCTCTAGCTAAGCCAACTTCACAGGTGAAATCACCACCCTCCCCCCTACATGGGATCTGACACCCAGGGGAATGGCAATGTGGAATATTACTCCTGGGGAGGAATGTAGACCTGGCATCATGGGATGGAGAACATCTTCTTGACCAAAAAGGGGATGTGAAATGAAATGAAATAAGCTTCAGTGGCAGAGACATTCCAAAGGGAGCCGAGAGGTCACTCTGGTGGACACTCTTATGCACAATATAGACAACCCATTTTAGGTTCTAATGACTTGGAATAGCTAGCAGTAAATACCTGAAACTATCAAACTACAACCCAGAACCCTTGAATCTTGAAGATGATTGTAAAATAATGTAGCTTATGAGGGGTGATAATGTGATTGGGAAAGCCATATGGACCACACCCCCCTTTGTCCAGTGTATGGATGGAGGAGTAGAAAAATGGGGGGAAAAAAAGGAACCCAGTGGTCTTCTTTACCTTAATTGTTCTTTTTCACTTTAATTTTTATTCTTATTACTTTTGTGTGTGTGGTAATGAAAATGTTCAAAAATTAATTTTGGTGATGAACACACAACTATATAATGGTACTGTGAACAACTGAATGTACACTTTGTATGACTGCATGGTGTATGAATATATCTCAATAAAATTGAATTAAAAAATCAAAAAAATATAATTTGCTGTTGCTCTAATCTCAACAAAAACAAAAGCATGCTTACTCTCTGTTCCCAAAATTTTCCCAACATTGCCTGCAAGAAAATGCAAGGGATATCACCATATGGTCTAATAACCAATGTCTTCTTGAAAAACAATCCTAAATAATGGAAGGACTTTGAGATAACAGGAGATTCTGACCAAACAACTTTTTCTCTTCTATTTTTTTTTCCCTTCTGCTTTCTTCTGGATCCTAGCCATTCCTTTGTCTGTTCGGGGTTATAAAAGTCCAAACCACTCTTTTTACTCTGAACTGGTCTTTGAAAGTTTTTGCATCTTCAATAAACTCACCTTCTCACCAAAGCAAAGAGACTTGTTTCTCTTTTTGAGGTGGGATCAGGTGGGTCTGAATATTTAAGACTGTGTTTTCTGATGGTAACAATTCAGTGACGGCGGCAGGACCCGTGATGTCTTTAGTGCAGCCCAGGTTTCTTGGCTGCAGGGATCCCTGAGCCCCTCAGCTCTGGGTCTAGCAGCTTCCCAGGATGGACACCAGGTTCATCTGCCCAGGAGGACCAGGAATGGAAGGTCCAGATGGAGGCTCCTGCCCTGGGCAGACACCAGGAGCATCTGGGTGAAGGTGACTTTGCAATTGATACTTTTCCTGTGCTGAGTAAGTGTGTGATCTTATGTTTGTTGTGTTCACTTTGCTTCCTTTTATTTCAATTAGCCTATTATGTGAAAAGGCTAATTGAGTTGATTCAGGGATCATGCATACTGACTTGGAAAGTTTGAGCCCCACTATCTGTGACCCCAGATTTCTGGTTCTCCTTTTGAATTTGTGCAGTTTGCACAGTTTTCATTTGTGCGGGGAGCCAGTTGGATTTGAGGAGCTCCTACTCTGATGTTCTGTCCTCATGATTTCAGTTGGTTTTGCCCAGCCATGGGAAACTCTCAAAGTGTGTTGGCTATATCTCCCTTGGGAACTATTCTGAATAATTGGTCTAAATTTGGAGAATATCATTAAGAAATTGTTAGTACATCATTGCAACTCTGTGTGGACACAATATAAGTTAAGTAAAGGGACAGAGTGACCAGAAGGTGGGACTCCTGACCTCCAGGTAATTATCCAATTATAAATATATTACAAGAACAAATGTTTATGAAATTTAGTAAAAATGACAGACAAACCACAGCTGTAGTCAGCTGGCCATTATGTGTGGTACAGCTAGATATAGCAGACTATCTCAAGAAAGAAAGAGAAATCTTCAAGTTAAAGGAAAAGTTACAGTTAAAAAAATATTCAGACTTCCACCTCTGCTTTAGTGGCAGGCCTTCCAGAGCAATTAGATAAGAGACATAATGATATAGAAGCACTAGCCTGTCAGTTTTTAGAATTAAGAAGTCAGATAAAAGGACCTGGCCAAGGCGGGGCAAGATGGAAGACTGGTGAGCTGTATGTTTTAGTTACTCCTCCAGGAAAGTAGGTAGAAAGCCAGGAACTGCGTGGACTGGACACCACAGAGCAATCTGTCTTTGGGCATACTTCATACAACACTCATGAAAATGTCGAACTGCTGAGATCAGCAAAATCTGTAAGTTTTTGCGGCCAGGGGACCCGCGCCCCTCCCTGCCAGGCTCAGTCCCGTGGGAGGAGGGGCTGTCAGCTCCGGGAAGGAGAAGGGAGAACTGCAGTGGCTGCTCTTATCGGAAACTCATTCTACTGATCCAGACTCCAACCATAGATAGACAGAGACCAGACACCAGAGAATCTGTGAGCAGGCAGCCCAGCAGAGAGGAGACAGGCATAGAAAAAAAAAACAACACGAAAAACTCCAAAATAAAAGCAGAGGATTTTTAGAGTTCTGGTGAACACAGAAAGGGGAAGGGCGGAGCTCAGGCCCTAAGGCGCATATGCAAATCCCAAAGAAAAGCCGATCTCTCTGCCCTGTGGACCTTTCCTTAATGGCCCTGGTTGCTTTGTCTCTTAGCATTTCAATAACCCATTAGATCTCTGAGGAGGACCCTTTTTTTTTTTTTTTTTTTTTAATCCTTTTTTCTTTTTCTAAAACAATTACTCTAAGAAGCCAAATACAGAAAGCTTCAAAGACTTTCAATTTGGGCACATCAAGTCAAGAGCAGAACTAAGAGAGCTCTGAGACAAAAGGCAATAATTCAGTGGCTGAGAAAATTCACTAAACACCACAACTTCCCAAGAAAACGGGGGTGTCCGCTCACAGCCACCATCCTGGTGGACAGGAAACACTCCTGCCCATCGCCAGCCCCATAGCCCAGAGCTGCCCCAGACAACCCAGTGTGACGGAAGGGCTTCAAATAACAGGCACACACCACAAAACTGGGCGTGGACATTAGCCTTCCCTGCAACCTCAGTTGATTGTCCCAGAGTTGGGAAGGTAGAGCAGTGTGAATTAACAAAGCCCCATTCAGCCATCATTTGAGCAGACTGGGAGCCTCCCTACACAGCCCAGCAGCCCAGAACTGCCCTGAGGGGATGGCACTCACCTGTGACATAGCACAGTCATCCCTCAACAGAGGACCCGGGGTGCACAGCCTGGAAGAGGGGCCCACTTGCAAGTCTCAGGAGCCATACGCCAATACCAAGGACTTGTGGGTCAGTGGCAGAGACAAAGTATGGCAGGACTGAACTGAAGGATTAGACTATTGCACCAGCTTTAAAACTCTAGGATCACCAGGGAGATTTGATTGTTAGGGCCACCCCCTCTCCCTGACTGCCCAGAAACATGCCCCACATACAGGGCAGGCAACACCAACTACACACGCAAGCTTGGTACACCAATTGGACCCCACAAGACTCACTCCCCCACTCACCAAAAAGGCTAAGCAGGGGAGAACTGGCTTGTGGAGAACAGGTGGCTCGTGGATGCCACCTGCTGGTTAGTTTGAGAAAGTGTACTCCACGAAGCTGTAGATCTGATAAATTAGAGATAAGGACTTCAATAGGTCTACAAACCCTAAAAGAACCCTATCAAGTTCAGCAAATGCCACGAGGCCAAAAACAACAGAAAATTATAAAGCATATGAAAAAACCAGACGATATGGATAACCCAAGCCCAAGCACCGAAATCAAAATACCAGAAGAGACACAGCACCTAGAGCAGCTACTCAAAGAACTAAAGATGAACAATGAGACCATAGTACAGGATATGAAGGAAATCAAGAAGACTCTAGAAGAGCATAAAGAAGACATTGCAAGACTAAATAAAAAAATGGATGATCTTATGGAAATTAAAGAAACTGTTGACCAAATTAAAAAGAGTCTGGACACTCATAGTACAAGACTAGAGGAAGTTGAACAACAAATCAGTGACCTGGAAGATGATAGAATGGAAAATGAAAGCATAAAAGAAAGAATGGGGAAAAAAATTGAAAAAATCAAAATGGAGCTCAGGGATATGATAGATAATATGAAACGTCCAAATATAAGACTCATTGGTGTCCCAGAAGGGGAAGAAAAGGGTAAAGGTCTAGGAAGAGTATTCAAAGAAATTGTTGGGGAAAACTTCCCAAATCTTCTAAACAACATAAATACACAAATCATAAATGCTCAGCGAACTCCAAATAGAATAAATCCAAATAAACCCACTCCAAGACATATACTGATCACACTGTCAAACACAGAAGAGAAAGAGCAAGTTCTGAAAGCAGCAAGAGAAAAGCAATTCACCACATACAAAGGAAACAGCATAAGACTAAGCAGTGACTATTCAGCAGCCACCATGGAGGCGAGAAGGCGGTGGCACGATATATTTAAAATTCTGAGTGAGAAAAATTTCCAGCCTAGAATACTTTACCCAGCAAAGCTCTCCTTCAAATTTGAGGGAGAGCTTAATTTTTTCACAGACAAACAAATGCTGAGAGAATTTGCTAACAAGAGACCTGCCCTACTGGAGATACTCAAGGGAGCCCTACAGACAGAGAAACAAAGACAGGACAGAGAGACTTGGAGAAAGGTTCAGTACTAAAGAGATTCGGTATGGGTACAATAAAAGATATTAATAGAGAGAGGGGAAAAATATGGCAAACATAAACCAAAGGATAAGATGGCTGATTCAAGAAATGCCTTCACGGTTATAACGTTGAATGTAAATGGATTAAACTCCCCAAATAAAAGATATAGATTCGCAGAATGGATCAAAAAAAATGAACCATCAATATGTTGCATACAAGAGACTCATCTTAGACATAGGGACACAAAGAAACTGAAAGTGAAAGGATGGAAAAAAATATTTCATGCAAGCTACAGCCAAAAGAAAGCAGGTGTAGCAATATTAATCTCAGATAAAATAGACTTCAAATGCAGGGATGTTTTGAGAGACAACGAAGGCCACTACATACTAATAAAAGGGGCAATTCAGCAAGAAGAAATAACAATCGTAATTGTCTATGCACCCAATCAAGGTGCCACAAAATACATGAGAGAAACACTGGCAAAACTAAAGGAAGCAATTGATGTTTCCACAATAATTGTGGGAGACTTCAACACATCACTCTCTCCTATAGATAGATCAACCAGACAGAAGACCAATAAGGAAATTGAAAACCTAAACAATCTGATAAATGAATTAGATTTAACAGACATCTACAGGACATTACATCCCAAATCACCAGGATACACATACTTTTCTAGTGCTCACGGAACTTTCTCCAGAATAGATCATATGCTGGGACATAAAACAAGCCTCAATAAATTTAAAAAGATTCAAATTATTCAAAGCACATTCTCTGACCACAATGGAATACAATTAGAAGTCAATAACCATCAGAGACTTAGAAAATTCACAAATACCTGGAGGTTAAACAACACACTCCTAAACAATCAGTGGGTTAAAGAAGAAATAGCAAGAGAAATTGCTAAATATATAGAGACGAACGAAAATGAGAACACAACATACCAAAACCTATGGGATGCAGCAAAAGCAGTGCTAAGGGGGAAATTTATAGCACTAAATGCATATATTAAAAAGGAAGAAAGAGCCAAAATCAAAGAACTAATGGATCAACTGAAGAAGCTAGAAAATGAACAGCAAACCAATCCTAAACCAAGTACAAGAAAAGAAATAACAAGGATTAAAGCAGAAATAAATGACATAGAGAACAAAAAAACAATAGAGAGGATAAATATCACCAAAAGTTGGTTCTTTGAGAAGATCAACAAGATTGACAAGCCCCTAGCTAGACTGACAAAATCAAAAAGAGAGAAGACCCATATAAACAAAATAATGAATGAAAAAGGTGACATAACTGCAGATCCTGAAGAAATTAAAAAAATTATAAGAGGATATTATGAACAACTGTATGGGAACAAACTGGACAATGTAGAAGAAATGGACAATTTCCTGGAAACATATGAACAACCTAGACTGACCAGAGAAGAAATAGAAAACCTCAACCAACCCATCACAAGCAAAGAGATCCAATCAGTCATCAAAAATCTTCCCACAAATAAATGCCCAGGGCCAGATGGCTTCACAGGGGAATTCTACCAAACTTTCCAGAAAGAACTGACACCAATCTTACTCAAACTCTTTCAAAACATTGAAGAAAATGGAACACTACCTAACTCATTTTATGAAGCTAACATCAATCTAATACCAAAACCAGGCAAAGATGCTACAAAAAAGGAAAACTACCGGCCAATCTCCCTAATGAATATAGATGCAAAAATCCTCAACAAAATACTTGCAAATCGAATCCAAAGACACATTAAAAAAATCATACACCATGACCAAGTGGGGTTCATTCCAGGCATGCAAGGATGGTTCAACATAAGAAAAACAATCAATGTATCACAACACATTAAAAACTCGAAAGGGAAAAATCAATTGATCATCTCAATAGATGCTGAAAAAGCATTTGACAAAATCCAACATCCCTTTTTGATAAAAACACTTCAAAAGGTAGGAATTGAAGGAAACTTCCTCAACAGGATAAAGAGCATATATGAAAAACCCACAGCCAGCATAGTACTCAATGGTGAGAGACTGAAAGCCTTCCCTCTAAGATCAGGAACAAGACAAGGATGCCCGCTGTCACCACTGTTATTCAACATTGTGCTGGAAGTGCTATCCAGGGCAATCCGGCAAGACAAAGAAATAAAAGGCATCCAAATTGGAAAAGAAGAAGTAAAACTGTCATTGTTTGCAGATGATATGATCTTATATCTAGAAAACCCTGAGAAATCGATGATACAGCTACTAGAGCTAATAAACAAATTTAGCAAAGTAGCGGGATACAAGGTTCATGCACATAAGTCAGTAATGTTTCTATATGCTAGAAATGAACAAACTGAAGAGACACTCAAGAAAAAGATACCATTTTCAATAGCAACTAAAAAAATCAAGTACCTAGGAATAAACTTAACCAAAGATGTAAGAGACCTATACAAAGAAAACTACATAACTCTACTAAAAGAAATAGAAGGGGACCTTAAAAGATAGAAAAATATTCCATGTTCATGGATAGGAAGGCTAAATGTCATTAAGATGTCAATTCTACCCAAACTCATCTACAGATTCAATGCAATCCCAATCAAAATTCCAACAACCTACTTTGCAGACTTGGAAAAGCTAGTTATCAAATTTATTTGGAAAGGGAGGATGCCTCGAATTGCTAAAGACACTCTAAAAAAGAAAAACAAAGTGGGAGGACTTACACTCCCTGACTTTGAAGCTTATTATAAAGCCACAGTTGCCAAAACAGCATGGTACTGGCACAAAGATAGACATATAGATCAATGGAATCGAATTGAGAATTCGGAGATAGACCCTCAGATCTATGGCCGACTGATCTTTGATAAGGCCCCCAAAGTCACTGAACTGAGCCATAATGGTCTTTTCAACAAATGGGCTGGGAGAGTTGGATATCCATATCCAAAAGAATGAAAGAGGACCCCTACTTCACCCCCTACACAAAAATTAACTCAAAATGGACCAAAGATCTCAATATAAAAGAAAGTACCATAAAACTCCTAGAAGATAATGTAGGAAAACATCTTCAAGACCTTGTATTAGGCAGCCACTTCCTAGACTTTACACCCAAAGCACAAGCAACAAAAGAAAAAATAGATAAATGGGAACTCCTCAAGCTTAGAAGTTTCTGCACCTCAAAGGAATTTCTCAAAAAGGTAAAGAGGCAGCCAACTCAATGGGAAAAAATTTTTGGAAACCATGTATCTGACAAAAGACTGATATCTTGCATATACAAAGAAATCCTACAACTCAATGACAATAGTACAGACAGCCCAATTATAAAATAGGCAAAAGATATGAAAAGACAGTTCTCTGAAGAGGAAATACAAATGGCCAAGAAACACATGAAAAAATGTTCAGCTTCACTAGCTATTAGAGAGATGCAATTAAGACCACAATGAGATACCATCTAACACTGGTTAGAATGGCTGCCATTAAACAAACAGGAAACTACAAATGCTGGAGGGGATGTGGAGAAATTGGAACTCTTATTCATTGTTGGTGGGACTGTATAATGGTTCAGCCACTCTGGAAGTCAGTCTGGCAGTTCCTTAGAAAACTAGATATAGAGCTACCATTCGATCCAGCGATTGCACTTCTTGGTATATACCCGGAAGATCGGAAAGCAGTGACACGAACAGATATCTGCACGCCAATGTTCATAGCAGCATTATTCACAATTGCCAAGAGATGGAAACAACCCAAATGTCCTTCAACAGATGAGTGGATAAATAAAATGTGGTATATACACACGATGGAATACTACGCAGCAGTAAGAAGGAACCATCTCGTGAAACATATGACAACATGGATGAACCTTGAAGACATAATGCTGAGCGAAATAAGCCAGGCACAAAAAGAGAAATATTATATGCTACCACTAATGTGAACTTTGAAAAATGTAAAACAAATGGTTTATAATGTAGAATGTAGGGGAACTAGCAGTAGAGAGCAATTAAGGAAGGGGGAACAATAATCCAAGAAGAACAGATAAGCTATTTAACATTCTGGGGATGCCCAGAAATGACTATGGTCTGTTAATTTCTGATGGATATAGTAGGAACAAGTTCACAGAAATGTTGCTATATTATGTAACTTTCTTGGGGTAAAGTAGGAACATGTTGGAAGTTAAGCAGTTATCTTAGGTTAGTTGTCTTTTTCTTACTCCCTTATTATGGTCTCTTTGAAATGTTCTTTTATTGTATGTTTGTTTTCTTTTTAACTTTTTTTTCATACAGTTAATTTAAAAAAAAATGTAAATTTAAAAAAAAAAAAAAAAAATAAAAACAAGGAAAAAAAAAAAAAAAAAAGATGTAGTGCCCCCTTGAGGAGACTGTGGAGAATGCAGGGGTATTCGCCTACCCCACCTCCATGGTTGCTAACATGACCACAGACATAGGGGACTGGTGGTTTGATGGGTTGAGCCCTCTACCATAAGTTTTACCCTTGGGAAGACGGTTGCTGCAAAGGAGAGGCTAGGCCTCCCTATATTTGTGCCTAAGAGTCTCCTCCTGAATGCCTCTTTGTTGCTCAGATGTGGCCCTCTCTCTCTGGCTAAGCCAACTTGAAAGGTGAAATCACGGCCCTCCCCCCTACGTGGGATCAGACACCCAGGGGAGTGAATCTCCCTGGCAACGTGGAATATGACTCCCGGGGAGGAATGTAGACCCGGCATCGTGGGACGGAGAACATCTTCTTGACCAAAAGGGGGATGTGAAAGGAAATGAAATAAGCTTCAGTGGCAGAGAGATTCCAAAACGAGCCGAGAGGTCACTCTGGTGGGCACTCTTATGCACACTTTAGACAACCCTTTTTAGGTTCTAAAGAATTGGGGTAGCTGGTGGTGGATACCTGAAACTATCAAACTACAACCCAGAACCCATGCATCTTGAAGACAATTGTATAAAAATGTAGCTTATGAGGGGTGACAATGGGATTGGGAAAGCCATAAGGACCACACTCCACTTTGTCTAGTTTATGGATGGATGAGTAGAAAAATAGGGGAAGGAAACAAACAGACAAAGGTACCCAGTGTTCTTTTTTACTTCAATTGCTCTTTTTCACTCTAATTATTATTCTTGTTATTTTTGTGTGTGTGCTAATGAAGGTGTCAGGGATTGATTTAGGTGATGAATGTACAACTATGTAATGGTACTGTAAACAATCGAAAGTACGATTTGTTTTGTATGACTGTGTGGTATGTGAATATATCTCAATAAAATGATGATAAAAAAAATTGTCCAGTGCTAGTGCACATTTTGCTTCATCTGCAAAATGGAGATGACTTTTTTTTTACTAACTTTTTTTCTGCATGGAGCTAAAATGCTCGAAACCAGAATTTTGTCGTAGTATGCAAATATAGTGCAGTATATTTGGCACTCAGCAGTATCTGTAACCTTTACCATCATTAATATTATTCATTGGATAAAGAAAACAAGTTATATGGAAACTGCTTTCTTTCCCTACACCCCTCTTTATAATAAGAAATGTTTTCTCAAGCACATTGATCAAATGAGTAAACATTAGTGAGATGATGGAAGCCTAAAAATATAATGAATATGAAACTCCTACAGGAAAGACATATAAAAAATAACTACAGCAATATAATATACACAGGAATAGAAAAAGTGTCATACATTTGAATCTAGAGAATAAACAATTCTTGGGACACCAGGAAATATATCTGAGAGGAGGTTGTAGAGTGAGTTGCTACGTGATGTGTCAGGAACACAGGCTCAGGCGCAACAGAAACTTTCAGCAAATGACCACTTTGTTACTTACACAGCACAAAGGTACAAAGGAACAGGGGAAGAGATCCCATTATGACTGGTCTCCCAAGGAGGCAAACTGCTGGTATCAGAGTCGGTGGATGGCAGCTACACATTCCACACTTCATGTTAGAGGAAAGAGATACCTGTGCTGTGTGGGGACGGGGTATTTATACAATTCAGTGGGAGGGGTGCCTGCCAATGAAAGTTCTTGCCCTGATAAACAGCTGGGGCTACTTGTTACTGGTTTCTGGGTTTAAGGTTTAGTCAGCCCTTTTCATTAGACCTAACATCTCCCTCAGGCTGTGGAATTGCAGAATGGAAACATACTGAAACATCTGCACACAATAGAAAAGGAGATGAGGATAGGTGAATGCTGGGAGAAGGCCATTGGTGTGTCCTGACTTCTCCAGAAGAGGTGATCTGTGATATGAGATTTAATCTGGCTTTTGATTTTAACAGGTGGGTAGAGGAAGAACTGCCATTTTAGGCAGGAGAGAGAGACTGTGAAAAGACAAACAAGATAAAGTAACAACACAACAGTAAACTACAAGGAAATCAGCATAACTAGCACATAGGGAATATGTGATGGGTTTTGTGGAGTAGGAAGAATCAGAGAAGATTTTCTAGATCTGACAAGGAGACTGAGCTTTACCTGGAAGATCATCAGGGATCCATTGATGGAATTTAAGCAAGTGAGAGGCCTGGACCAACTTGTCTTTTAAGACAGATTTGCCACCATCTCATGAGTATGGAGCCTAGGTTACATGGACTCAGACTACAATCAGGAATTAGAAATATTTAATGTTCCTATTGAAAATGATTTTTATTAAGTTTTTTATTAATACAAAAAGTGTTAAGTTCTTATTTCACAAAGCTTAAAACGTTAAAATATTTGTGAATACAAAAAGTAAGCACTTGCCTCACAAATAAACATAAAATTCAAAAAGAAAAGCAACTGGAAATATCATTTATATCAGATGCAATAGGAAAATTATAATTAGAAGTTAAAATTAGAAAATCAATGATATTCCAACAAAGAAATAGGTATGAGCAAATACAATTTATGCAACAACAGTACAATGGCAAACAAACATACAGAAACTGTTCAAATAAATTCTAAATAATTTTGAAAATAAAGCATAATTTTCAGTTACATTTTTAGATTAAATAGCTAAAGCCTATAAGATTGTGTGTTAAAAGCGGCAATCACATACATTGCTGAAGTCAGTTTAAATTGATAGATATGTGTGTTAGTTTCTCAGCTGTTAAAATAAATACCGTACAATGGGTTAGCTTAAACAGGAATTTATTGACTTTTATAGTTTTGCTAATGCTTTGAGGCTAGGAGAAGTCCAAAATCAAGGTGTCAGCAAGATGATGCTTTCTCTCAGAAGACTGTGGCATTCTGGGGCTGCTGCCTTTGACGGCTGGTCTTTGGCTTTTCTGGCACATGGCAATGCTCACGGCAAGGTCATCTTTCTCTTCCAGTTCTACTGACTTCCAGCTTCTGACTGCTCCCCGTGGCTTCTCTTTCCATCGGACTTTCACTCTGTTTATAAAGGACTCTAGTAATCCAGATTAAAGCTCACCCTGATGTAGTTAGCCACACTTTAACTGAAGAAACATCTTGAAGAGATCTTATTGACAATGGGTCCAAATCCACCAGAATGCAGACCAAGACAGAGAACATGTCCAAACTGGAGTACACAATTCAGTCCCCAACAATGTGATATTGCAAACAGCATGCAAGATTTAACCAGAGTCATATCCAAGCATGAACATTTTGTCATAGTCTTCCCTCTATTGATAATTTATGTACATTTTGAAAAAAAAATTACAAATAATTTTTCTCCAATTTCACTATGGTAAGAACAACTGAGAGCAGTTTTAATAATCAGGAAAAAGATGATAAATTGTGTTACAGAAATTGGAAGAAATTAAGCATCGTTTAAAATAATCATCAAAAACCTGTTAACTATTTTGAATACAATATAAAATAAAAATATTCTGATTCCAATCTGATAATATTGTAGTGTTAGCACTTTAAATGCATTTAAAACTTTAAGCAAGCTGTGTGTGTAAGTTTTAGTCTCACAAAGAAGCAAAATGTAGAACATGCACCAGTCATGAAAAGACAGTTAAGCTATGCATTAATCACTATTGTTTGTGTTCTCTCATCTATTGCCCCAGACTTGGAGGCACCGTGCTCCATGTATCTTAAAGGATGTGAGGCAGATTAGAGAGGGAAGGAGGGAGGGGAAGGTGACTCTAAGACCCATAACGAGAAGTTCCTCTTGACACACACACCTAGCCCCGGCGCACCTAGCCCTCACACAGGTCTGTACCTGAAAAGAACAAATGAAAAGTGCAGCTCATCAATCCCTTATTAGCATAACCAGAGAGAGAAGGGCCCCTCCAAGTCCTTATAGTTTAGGAATCCCAACCTCAGAGGGCTTCTCGTTTGGAGAACACCTGTGCTCACCCCCATTCGCGTTCAAGTTTCAGGCTGTACATACTGATTAGCCCTTGGATTTTTGACTGTACTAGTCCTTGAGTTCTTTCCTGCAAGAACCTGCAAGAACCTTCATGGTGTCAGCTCCTGGTCTGGGTCTCAACTTCTTTGAGAATTCCCGGGGCTCTCCAGCATCCAGCCAAGAACTCTCAGGACTCTCCAGCATTGAGCTTATTAAGCTATTTGGCTGTATGCACTGAGTAGTCCTTACAGCTATGGGAAAGCAGATTTTCCTCCACAGCCCAATCAGTGTGTCTGTGCATTAAGCCATGCCCAGAAATAAGCCCAGATTTGTGTGTGCAGGGAGGGGAGACCTTCAATATGACAAAAACTATTGCACACATATGTGAGAAAATGGAGAACCTGTGAAAGTGGTTGAGAGAAGAAAGAAGAGAGACATTGAAATGTAAAGCATGTCTATTTTGTAAACAAAAGGATATTCAGATTGAATTGAAAAGAGGCTGAAAGAGGAAATTAGACACTTTCCAGTAGGGACTGTTCATAAATTGACTTTAGGACACAAAACACAGTATAAAGCATCTGAGAGTTTCATTAGTAAACTTGCCCAACTCTGCTATGAATCATATTTCTAAAATGGGTTAGCTGCCTTAAGCATCCATAAGAAGAATATACTCTACTTAAAAAAAGGATGGAATATATATTAGGGACTTGGCTGTGTCATAAAACTGGAGAACGCAGGAGATTTGAAGGAGGAGGGTACTATGGATTAGATAAACTCTTGCATGATCATCTCTAGGCAGGGTTAGATTATGGCAGTGGCTGGATGATGAGCAAACGACAAATTCCAGAGAGCGATCAGGCCACAAGGAGAAAAATATCTCTGAGGAAAATGGGAGTAAACAACCTCTGGCAGCAGTGAATAGCACCTGGCGCCTGAAGGAGTTATTTAGGATCAAACTTCAGCAAAGGAGAAAGACGGGGAAAGCAATAAAGTGACCTGTAAAAACATTACAAAAAGAACAGAAAAACTATAAAAACACATACGTCCCACAATATTGCACACCTCTTGCTCATTGCAAGAGGTGCTGCACTTTCTTCTCATGTGGGTACTAAATAAACTTTCTACCTGCTTGCTTAATCTGTGCTGTGCCCTTAAATTCTTTCTCATAGCATAGCCAAGAACCTGAGAACTCAAATCTGGCAACAATCTCACATGATCTCTGGGGGTGAATAGCCTGAATAGGATAGCACAATCTGAACCTGCTCCATTTCTTTGTGGAGTCAGGATGTGAAGGTTGAGTGATTTCGCATTAAAACATATCTACTGATGGAAGGCAACTAGTACTGAAAAGAAACACAAAACTAACCGAGGATAAGAAAAAATAGAATGCATTACTGTTAATCAGTGAAGATAGAATTTCAAAAACTCTTTAATATTTTTATTCTGAAATGTAAATTAATCAAAGGAATTAGCTACCTATCTTTGAAGATTGATTTGTTTTCTCTTCCTTTAAATAAATAATTCAGGTTTTAGTCTCTTTCTAAATAGATAAGTTGAAAGCAATTTTCATCTTATCAAATGATATCTTAAAACCATGGCAAACACTAATTATAGAGTAAATTACATAAACTATGAAGAAAAGGGAAAAAAATACATGAGTCAGTCAGTGAGTATCTGGACACTTTTATCAATACTGACTACAACAGTCAGAAGTCTGTTCTGGTCATCAAGAAGGCTGGGGTGACATTCTTATCAGCTGAAGAGGAACCATTCCGTCTGTCAGAATAAATCATATCTCCAAAGTAAAACGGTTCTACAAGGACCTTGGTTGAAGAAAACTCAAATATCTAGAATGTGCTAGAAACATTGCAGTAATAATTGTTCTAAGGCAAATTTAAAAAAAAATCAAGGTTTGCTCTCCTAAGCCTGAAAATATAGAGGTTTTTGAATAAGACCCAGACATTAATTCACTTTCAAAGAGAAGCAGGGTATAAAGTTAGATGAAGTGACTTTAGGTTAAAAGAGAAGGTTTCAAACACATGGACTCAAGGCATCATTCAGCTGATCTAACTGGCTGAGGAAGGACCTCATCGGTCCTGAGGAGATTTTTTTATAAAAATTAGTACTTCATAATAATTTCAGAGCCAGTTCAGTCTTTTGTAATCGCAGAGAATCATGCAAATATCTATCAAGCTATGAATTTAAATAGTTGTGAAATGCTGATAAGGTATTTTAAAATGATATTGCGCAAACTCTGTGAACTTTGATATTTGTCAAAGAAAATCACTAAACTAGCTTCACTGTAGCGCACTGAAATTGAGCTACACTCTTTATCTGTCAAGGGAAGCAGAATTCAAAACAAAACACAACTGGAATATATTTATTTATATACCATTGTGATTTACTAACATGCTTCTCCTAATCAACATCTTTCTAGTCCTGTGGACTTCAGGTGTTGGGGGACAAGGTAAGTTGAAGAAAAGCTTGAATATTCAATCTCTCTTTCAAATATGGTTTTATGCATTGTCTTTTTTATGCATCTAATTTTTTGTAGAAACAATGTGTGGGTATATTTTAATTCTGAGATCATTATCTTTATCATTATCATCATCATCCCATAGGAAATATTGTCTCACAGTCATCTAAGGAAAAATGTAAATAAAATGTGTTCTTTCTGTTTTCAGAGTCCCAAAGTATGAAAAGTCACCAAATTCTGATTATGGAAAAATATTAAAACATGAAAAATCAGAATATACTTACCATGACATGGCACTGCAATCCCATATATGCTCATGAAAGCTCAGCTGAAAAACAAGGCAGGAAAAGCTGGATTCTGTTCCTGTAATGTTTGTAGAAGTATTATTTGTCATACAATTAGTATCTTCAAATTTTAAATACCCCTTATAAATCACTCTAAATTTAATATTTCTACAAACTTAGCAGAAATTTAAAAATATATGTTTTAATAAAAAGTATTCTTAACTTTACCATGTAAAAACAGTGAACTATTATTTTATTTTTTGGAGGCTATCAACAAATGTTGTAAGCCAAAGAGAATTTCACATCACTTCTATTGTTAAAAATATAATATCTCCTTTAAAGTATTTTTTAAATTTTACTATCATAGTTTATGCTCAATTCAATCCTTTTCTATTTATTGCAAATTAAACCTTTACTTATTAAATAGTATGCATAAGTGGAAGAATCACTGTGTTTTACTGTTTCTTTTCCAGTAAGAATTTAATTTACTACTTTGCTTCATATTATTTTTTGGATCTTATATAAGGGTATTTGGTGAATTCCCTTCCACTGACATAAGGAAAAAATATTAGAAGTAAACATTGTGTTCTACCCTTTTAAAAGTTAAAAATAATATTTTTACAGATTTAAACCTTTTCTGCTCCATCTTAATATTGAATTGTAATCAGTAGATTATAATCAGCTGATGGGAAAAATAAAAACAATTATTTCCTGTGAAATACTATGCAGTTTCAATCACAAGTAGTCTAATTCTTCAGTTAGTTTGTATCAAGGAATCAGTTCTTATTTCATGCCCATTGAAAAAGTGTGGGGATGTGTACATTGATAGACTTTTCTTTCTGTATGTAACTTATATGTTAAATAGCCCAGATATCTGTTAGTGATGGTATCTTTAAAAGATTTCTACATAAGCGAAATAGCAGAGGAAGGAGTATGATATGCAAAAGTGGTTATGCAGAATTTAGAAAAATTCTTAGTCAAAGCCTACATCCAAGTTACAAACCAGGCTTCTGCAGCATGTTCAAAGAAGCACTTCCTAAAAGTAGTTCCTTGAGTTAAGCATCCTATAAATTTATTCTGCATTTGTGTTTACAAGTCTATTAAGAGAGCTTTCAAAAGCAAAGGAAGAAAAGAGCAAATATATAAGATCACTTTTGTGCATGTAAAAGCATGTACATTATTCACAAGTAAAGTATTTATTATAGTTTATTATGCTTCATTCTACAGCAATGAAATTGGAAAAGAAAGAGAAAGAAAAAAAGGAAGGGAGGGAGGAAGGAAAGAAAGGAGAGAGGGAGAAAGAAAAAAAGAGAGAAAGGAAAGAAAGAACACACATGCTACCTTATGACAACTATAATTCTATGGGGGAAAACATGTAAACAAATATAATACGACAGGCATAAAAAGTCATGATATATATATGGACAAGGTTTTATTAGAATTCATAGATAAGATAATTTGCTTTCAACTCAAAGTGGGTGGTTGAATAAAGGATACAACATAGAGAAGTTGACATCATGACAACTCTGTGCTTTGTCTGACCTATAAAGGCTCTCAGTAAATATTTGTTGAATGTTATTGAATGACTTTTTGAAAGATAGGTAGAATAGGGACAAGAGGATAATGGATGATATTATTCTGGGTACTAGAAACAAGAAGAGCAAAACAGAGAGATACGAATGTGTAACAATTTATGAAGCACTCAAGTATTCCAACTTTAAAACAGGACATTTGATCAGAGTAATGGGAGTAATGGGGACTAATACTGTAAACCCATTCTTAATATATGAGTGTCTCTTTGCCTGCATCCTTGCCAACATTTTCTAACACGCATTTTTAGATAGTTAGATAAATAAATTGTGATTCCACAATACCCCGTATTACCTGAATTATTAGTTTAAGTTACTGTACATTATCTCTGGAAAAATGAAGAGAAATTTGCCTGTTTGACTAGTTCATCAGCAGGAATTTTGTATGCAGTACTTTTTTAAAGTGGAAAATAGTTCTTTATGAATCATCAGTGCTATTTAGCAGAAATGGCTCCAGCTAAGAAATAAACTTAAATATTTTTTTCAAAAGCTGTGTAAAGAGTAATATATATTTTATAATACATTCATATACTATGTATTATTTACAAAATATGTTGTGTATTTATTTGTTTATATGAAAATTATTTTCATTTATATTCATTTATCCTTTATTATATACTGCATATATATTTAAATATTTATTTACATATTTAACTGTTTATATTTTATTTATTTATTATATACAGCATTCTGTTTCTATAGGGACAATGATAATTCTAAATTTTTTTCATATTTTCCCACCATGATATATTTACAAGTAATCATACATAAACCCATACATACATACATATTTCTTTTTCATCAGAATCTAGTTGTAAACATACCTTGGATTTTTTGTTTGGGGTGATTTTTATTTGGGGTGATTTTTTTATTTGCTTTATGCTTCTTTGTTCATTCTAAATTTTTTTCACTGAAAATACATTTATAATCATAAAAATGACTAATGATATAAAAATCTTACCGATGTAATATCTTGGCTGGATTGAGGGGATCAGATATGCCTGATATTTCTGGTGGAACAACTCATGATAGGCAAAAGAAGGAAGAGAGGAAGGGAATAAATGGAGAATTAAATTCAGCACTCTCATCCCAACAACATATATCTTAGATCAGTGAGGCCTACTTGATAAAACTACTCTTACCTTCTACATTAATTTTTTAGTTGTTCTCTATTGTTTGTTATCTTGTTGGAGATACTTCAAAAGAGTGTACACTTCATTTGACTCCAAAAATTGTTAATAGCATCTCTTTGACAATGACCTATTTAGATATTTTTGTGCTCTTCGTTATAAATACTTCTCTGTTTTTTAATCACTAATAGCAAAAGTGTAATGGGTTAAATAATGAATGAAATGCATCAATGATATCATTGAACTTGAAGTTATTTATTTTTATTGCATATTATTATTTGTTTTGTTTTGTTTTCCCAAGAGAAACTTTGTGAATTTCCTGAAATAAAACATGGAAACCTATATGATGAAAACAGTTACAAACCATTATTTCCAGTTCCTGTGGGAAATTTTTTCTATTATTCCTGTGAATGTAGTTTTATTTCTTCTTCAAAACTCTATTGGACTCGCATAACATGCACGGAGGAAGGATGGTCACCAACACCAAAGTGTCTCAGTGAGTAAAGGCCTCAATCATTATTTGGATGATTTATTCAGTGAATGGAGGGTCACAGCACCTTGACACAGTCACAGAGGTGGGGACTGGAGGAGACAACAAAGATGAGGGATGTTGTCCTTTTCTGAGGAGCCTTTTATGAAAACTAAATGACAAATAAAGATATGAACTTTGGGGAAACATGTAAATGTGCTCTACAAACAGAAATATTTAAATTTTACAAATGGTCAACAACTTTGACAGTTCATAGCTCTTTTCCAATATTTCTAATATTTCCTATAACATCATTTTACAAAATGTTTCATTAAATATGGAATCTGTTTTGAAGTAAACCATAACATTTCTATTTCAAAGAGAAATTTTAGCTTACTATTTTAACTACATTGAAATTTTCTATTAATCTTGTCTTTGTCCCTTAAATATTCATCTATGGCAGGGTTTCTCAACTCTGACAGTATTGGCATTTTGGACCAGATAATTCTTTGTTGTGGGACACTGTCTTGTGCACAGCAGGAACGTTAACCTCTACCCAGTAACCCTACCCAAGTTGCATCAACCAACAGTGTCTCCAGACATTGCCAAATGTCTCTGTAGGACAAAATTGCCCCAGTTGAGGACACTGGTCTATATTAATTCTTCAGTGAGTAGAGAGCAGGTCGAAAATGACAGCAGAATCCAGAAAGATGAAAACAGAGGGAGGAAGACCAGACAAACTCTCAAAGGAAAGAAAAGTGCCCATCTTCTGTGAAGAGTAACTGATGAGAGTAAATACGAAATCAAAACATAAACTGAAATATTAACAATTTTGAACTATCTGGAATAGCTTTTGAATGCAAAACAGTTTCATTTAACTAATGGGTAATAGCATTGACTATTACTTTTCCTCTTCTTATATGTATATGGTAGCATAAATTAAAGTTTATTTTTGAAATTTATTTTATACTGCTTTGTGATTTGAATCTCGACATTCCTTTTGAATATTTCAAAGTTCAAATGTAATTTCCCATTTTGAATACATACAAGTTTGTCTTTTGCATCTTTAGAACAGTGCTTTTTCCCTTGGGTGGAAAATGGTCATTCTGAATCTTCAGGACAAACATCCCTGGAAGGCACCACTGTACAAATTACGTGTGATACAGGCTACAACCTTCAAAATAATAAGAGCGCCATTTTGTGTACAGAAGGTGGCTGGTCCTCTCCTCCCAAATGCAGACCCATCAGTAAGTAAATATATATTTTATGATTTAAAAAAAATCTACTAAATATATGTACCCCCTTGTTTTTCTTGCCATAGTTACCTTTTTTGATTTATAGTTCTAAATGTGTTTTACTGCATATGCAAATTTCTGGATGATAGTTGCAGTTTAATTTGCCTATCTATGTAAATGAAATATAGGTAATAATGGGAATTAATAGTCAAAAATGATGATAAGCTTTAAGACAATAACTAATATTTAAGTAAAACCTACTAAATGTTAACTTGAGATTATGAAAATTCAATTAAAATCCTACAATTATAAAATTAAGTTTTGAACAGAAAATAATATAATAACCATTAAAATATCACATTTAAGGCATTTATGTAATATTTATTTTGTTGATAGTAAATTTGAACAATTTACAGTTATCAATAAGCAATTATTGCTAACTGCAACATTATAAGATACATGTTCTTTTTGAAAGTTAGATTTTGTACATTATTTTGAATATAAAAGACAATTTTTAAAGGAATCCAGGTTATGATTGATTATATATTACATCTGAACTCTGGAGTTTTCTTATGATTTTTACATAAAATGGTTGCTGGTATCCTTCAAAGTAAACACAAAAGTTTTCTCTTTTCACATCTAAATAAGAACTAAAATTCAAGTAATCTGCAAACAAAAGTGATAAAAAGAAAAAATAACCACTTGGAAATCAATAATGATATTCCTGTCAGTAAGAATTAGGATCTAATGTGAACAAATTATGCTTAAAGTTCAAATTTGTCATATTCAGAAAGCAAATATATATATATATATATATATACACATATATATCCATCCCAAGGACAAGAAAGGATTTTTCAGCAGAAAAAATCACCTGGCTAAGGTAGTCAAAGGCAGTAAGAAAATATGGTGAGCTGATATAAGATTGATTTTAATTTTGTGGCAAGAATGAATAATCTGGTATTGCATTTATCTACCTCTCTTTAGTTATTATAATTTAACTTTTATGAAGCTTGAATGAATCTGTGTAGTGAGAAAACAAAGCTAAAATTTTTCAGCTTTGACAAAAGATGGTTTGATCATGTGAAGCTCGTTATGATGCATCAGATTTATAAAAATTTGTGAGAATTGGTTCAAAAGCATTGCAGAATTTTACAGAAATGTTTGTCTAATGATTAAAGCAGTCTAAATTGCTGAAAAATAATGAACTTACTAAGATGGAATGTCAAGGAAAAAATCAGAAAAATCAGGTGAAATGAAGCTGGAGGAAGATATTAAGGAAATCATACATTTAATATGTTTTATTATAAAATATAATATATATTTCATATTATCCCTCAAGTATTACAATTTAAATATTTAATTTAAGTGGTATAATGTGATGACTTGAATCCAGTTTGAAGATACTTGGAAAAATAGAAAATTCATTTGTTTGGGTCAAGAATATTTATTGGCAAAGGAATAAATTAGAGTAATTTTAATGGCTAAATCTCATTGGTTCAGAAATTTAATAATTCCAAACATTCAAGGCTATATTTAAAAATTATTCCAAAAGCATATGTGCAACACACAGATTTTTATTAATTGCTTAGTTTTGTATTCTTAACACATTTTAAGAAGATATACAGATCTGTTTCAATTAACTTCATTAGTATTTTAAATTTTATTTTAGTGTTTTCAAGCTATAAATTGTGTTCCCAGATATCTTTAGAACCAAAAAGAAATATGTCTACATTAACAACTTGAGATAGCACAGCTATATAGCATCCACATAGGTCATGTAATATTTGGGAATCTTTTAGTACCAAATGAGTTTTCCTAACTTTTGTTAAATGAAATATGCAATTGATTCCATATCTGAAAAGATCAGTGGTATAATTGGTATAAGGCCCAGTGGGATCCAGGGGCTTCAAGTATGTTATAATTGTTCCATTGTTCTCTCCATCTTTTGGACAAGCCCTCTTCATTTTGTGAACATGATAACCACTGCCAGCATGACTCGCATCTTAGAAAATCAGCATACCCAAGTAAGAGAATAATTCCATCTCTGGAAACTCCTTAGGGAAATAACCTTGGATGACAATGATTGGTGCTCTGTGGATCATATCTTCATTCCTGTGTGAATATACCCAAAGAGATAAAGTTTTTGATGGGCCAAGTTGGATACAAATCACATTGACTACTTATTTCATAGGAGAATGACTCAGAATTCTAGACAAGTTAAAGAAACAAATTATTTCTTAAGTAATTATTAAAAGTTAGGATTTGTGCTTACTTTATGAAAAAGTATTTAACTGTTAGATAAATTTTGCTTCTAATCAAATTATCATGCCAATTTTTCCTAACATTTTATTATGAGAATTTTCAAACATTCGGTAAAATTCAAGGAATTTTACAGTAAGCATTTGTCTACCCACAAACTAAATTATACCAGTAACATACTTCTATTCATTTCATCTCATTTCTATCTATCCCTCCTTCTGTCCATTCATTAACCCATCTTAGTTTTTGACATGTTTCAAAGTAAATTGCAGACCTCTATGATATCTCCTATATATTTCATCATGTATATCATTAACTGTAGTTCAATGTTTGCTCACAGTTTTTTCTTTAATATACAATTTATATACAATGAAACACAGAAATCTTAAGTGGACAGCCACCGAATTTTGACACATGCACACAACTGTGTAACCCAAAACCCATCAAGTAATAGAACACAATCATTACTACAGAAAGTTGCCCCATAGCAACCCTCCTAAGGCAGCCACTGCTCTGAATTTTTCCACCTTAGATTAGATTTGCCTGTTTTAAACTTCATATAAATGAAATAATGAAATAGGTACTCTTCAGGTAAGTCTTTTATTCAGCATAGTATTTTTTGAGATTCATCCATGTCATTGCATAAATTAGCAGGTCACTTCCTTTTATTGCTGAGTAGCATTCCATTGTATGTATATACCACAATTTTTTCATCCATTCTTCTATTGCTAGGCATATGACTGTTTCCAATTTCAAGCTATAATGAATATAGCTGTAAAATCCTTGATCAAGAATATATGTTTTTTATGGGTATATGTTTACATTACACTTGAGTAAAATGCTTAGGAATGGAATTGCTGGATTATAAGGTAAATTATATGTTTAGTTTTATAAGAAATTGAAAGATATTTTTTCAAGGTAAATGTACACTTTATACTCTCCCCAACAACGTTTCAGAGTTTTGCTTGCTACACACCCTCACCAACATGTGGTGTTACCAGTGCCAGCCCTTGTTTAAACCTGCCCAGACAAGAGTGGTAGCTGCTTTTGTTTCAAACTGCCCCAGACAGGGGTGGTGACTGTGGAGATATAAGGATGCTAAGCTTACTCAGGGCTACATGGGACAGTTAATTTAATGGCTGCATTTGCTGGGCAGCCCAAAAAAGCTCAGCTTTGGGGAGCTGTGCAAGAAGGTCTTGGCACCCCCTTGTGGGTCACTAGTCCTGTTTCTGCTAGGAATGACTGATTTGGGGAAGTTCTCTCCCACATGCCCCTCCAGGCAAAAGCAGATTGAGACAACCAAAAGAGTGTAATAAACTATAGGTGAACGTGGAAGTCTGGAGCAAAGTCTTGCCTGCTTCAAACACCTGGGAGAGGGAGATGTGTCTCCTGAGAAACAGATGGAACAACCAAACTCCTGTAAGCAGGGAAATTCCAAAACAACTAACAAGCAAAAGCCTAGGAAAAGACACGAGACTAGACAGACAGGGAAAACCCTGCATACTGCATTCACCTTGGGCAGATCTTCCTGAAGCTAATTATGAAATCAAGAAACAGACATCTCAGGGAATAAATCCCAGAGTTAACATTTTAAAATATTAAAATGTAGATTGTGTAACAAATGGCAAACAAACAAACAAAACAGCAAATGATGGCCCAGCCACAAGAGGATAAAAATCCACCAACAAAGAAGACAGAATGTGGACATACTGAACAAAACCCTTAAAGAATTATCTAAAGATGCTCAAGGAGATGAAAGAAAATACAGAGAGAGAGCTAAAAGATATTGAGAAAACGAGTGAGCAGTATGAGAATTTTAGCAAAGAGATATAAATTTTTGAAAGGAACCAAAAAGAACTACTAGAATTGAAGACCACAATAACTGAAATGAAAAATGCCCAGAAGGGATCAAGAGCAGATTGGAACTGGCAAAAGATAAATCAGTGAACTCAAATAAGACATTTGAGATGAGTCAGGCTGAGGAGCAAAAAGGAAAAAGAATTATAAGAGGTAAAAATAGCTCAGGAGACTTCTAGGACAGTATGAAGCATTCCCATATACTATGGGAATCCCAGAAGGAAAAGAAAGAGGCAGAAAGAAGGTGCAAATAAATAATGGCAGAGAATTTCCCAAACTGAGCAAAAGATGTGAATATGCACATCCAAGAAGCCCAGAGAACACCAAACAAGGTAAACATGAAGAAAAATACTCGTATATTGATCACACTGTCAAATGCAAAGGATGAATAGAGAGTCCTGAAGGTGCAAAGGCAAAGCAATGTGTTATGGACAGCAAGTCCCAATTAGATTGAGTGTTGATTTTTTTCATCAGAAACCATGGAGGCAAATAGGCAGTGGTTTGAAATAGTTAAAATTCTGAAAGAGAACAATGACCAACCAAGAATTTTATATACAGTGAGATTTTCTTTCAAAAGTGAAGGGAAGATTAAGACATTCACAAACAAGCAAAAGCTGAAGCAGTTTATTACCACCACTAGACCTGTCTACAAGCAACACTAAAGGGGGATCCCCAGTCTGAAAGGAAAGGATACCAGACAGTGATCCAAAACAGCATAAAGAAGTAAAGATCTGCAGTAAGGGTAACTGTTTGGGTAATTATAAATACTAAAATCATTGTATTATATTGTTTGGAATGTAACTCCACTTCTTACTTCCCTTAGATGTTAAAATGAAAATGCATAAAAAGTAATCATAGATCTATGATTATGGACACATAATGTACAAAGGTATAAGGGACAACAAGTACAAAAAAAAGGTGGGAGAATGGAGGGGTATAAGAAAAGTATATGTGCATGCTATTGAAGTTAAGCTGCTATCAAACCAAATATGATTGTTATATATATATATATATATATATATATATATATATATATATATTTAATGTTTAACCTCATGATGACCACAAGGAGAACAGATGAAAAACCTATCCAGAGATAAAAGTTTTACACTATTTACAAAATATGGTAAAACACACAAAAAATCAAACAAATATAAAAGGAGACATTAACTGAAGAATTGAGGGATGAAAAAGTTATAAAACATACAAAGGCTAAAGAGTAAAATGGCAGAAGATGCTCCTGCATTATTAGTAGTGACTTTAAATGTAAATGGATTACACTCACCAATGACCTAACTATATGCTCTCTGCAAGATACTCATTTAAATTCAAAGACACATGTAGGTTGAAAGTGAAAAGATGGAAAAAATATATATACCATGCAGGTAGGAACCAAGAGAGAGCAAGGGTAGTGTGCTGGTTTGAATGTATTACGTACCCCAGAAAAGCCTATGTTCTTTTAATCCATTCTTCTGGGGACAGACCTATTGTTGGGTGGGACCTTTTGATTAAGTTGTTTCCATGGAAATGTGACCCAGTCCAATTAAAGTGGGTCTTAATCCACTTTCTAGAGTCCTTTATGAGAGGATAAAAGAAAGATGAATTCAGAGATCTCAGGGAAGCTAAGACCAAAGTCCAGAGATATTTTGGAGAAAGCCACAGAAAGCAAAAGCTAAACCCATAAGAGAAAGACCCACAGACATCAGCCATGTGCCTTCCTATGTGACAGAGGAAACACAAGTACCATCAGTCTTTCTTCAGGGAAGGTATTACCCTTTTGATACCTTAACTGGGACATTTTCATGGCCTTAGAACTGTAAATTGTGAACCTCCATTATAAAAGCCAATCCATTCCTGGTATATTGCACACCAGCAGTTTTAGCAAACTGAAACAGGTAGTTATACTCATAACATATAAAATAGACTTTAAGTAAAAAACAGTTATGTGGGCAAAGACAGTCATTATATACTGTTAAAGTGAGCAATTCAACAAGAAAATGTAATAATCAGAAATATATATGCACCTAACAGCAGAGCCCCAAAATACATGAAGCAAATATTGACAGATTTGAAGGGAGAAACTGATGTTAGGAAAATTTAATACATCACTTTCAATAATGGATAACTATCTAGACAGACTATCAATAAGGAAATATAAGACTTGAATAATACTCTAAACCAACTAGACCTTGGAGATATATATAGAACACTTCACCCAACAACAACAGAACACACAATTCTTCTCAAGTGCACATGGATCTTTCTCCAAGATAGACAATATATTAGGTCACAAAACAAGCCTCAATAAATTAACAAATATTGAAATCATACAATGCATATTCTCCAACCACAACAGAATGAATCAAGAAATCAAGGAGAGGGGAAAATAGAAAAATCACAAATATGTGGAAATTAAACAATTCATTCTTAATCAACCAATGGGTTAAAGAGAAAATCACAGACAAAGTCCGAATTTATCTTGAGATGAATGAAATTGAAAATACAAAATACTGAAACTTATGGGATGCCGCAAAGGCAGTGCTGAGAGGGAAATGTAGAGCTCTAAATCCTTACATTAAAAAAGAAGAAAGATTTGGAATCAGAAACCTAACCTCAAACCTAGAAGAACTAGGAAAAGAAGAGCAAACTAAACTTAAAGGGAGCAGAAAGAAGGAAATAAAGATTACAGCACAGATAAATGAAATAGGAAACAAAAAAATAATAGAATCAACAAACCAAAAATTGGTTATTTGAAAATATCAATATAATTAACAAACCATTAGCTAGACTGAGTAAGAACAAAATAGAGAAAGGGTACAAATAATGAAAATCATAATTGAAAGGGGGACATTAATACTGACCCCACTGAAATAAAAAGGACTATAAGAGGATACTATGAACAACTATATGCCAATAAATTAGATAATCTAGAAGAAATGGACAAATTCTTAGGAACACACAAACTGCCTTCATCAACTCAAGAAGAAATGGAAAATCTCAAGAAAACAATTACTAGTAAAGAGAGTGAATAAGTAATCAAAACCTTCACAACAAAGAAAAGCCCAGGACCAGATAGCTTCACAGGGAGATTTCACCAAACATTCCAAAAAGAATTAATACCAATGCTGCTCAAACTCTTCAAAAAAATTGAAGAGGAAGGAACACTCTAATTCCTCTATGATACCAACATTACCCTCATACCAAATCTGATAAAGATACCACAAGAAAAGAAAACTACAAAACAATATCTCTTATGAATATAGATGCAAAAATCATCAACCAAATATAGCAATCTGAATCCAAAAACATATTAAAAGAATTATACACCATGGCAGTGGGATTTATCCCAGTAAGCAAGGTTGGCTCAACATAAGAAAATCAATTAATATAATACACCACATTAACAGAAGGAAGGGGGAAAAAACACATGTTCTAGGAATAGAAGGAAACTTCCTTGATATGATATAGGGCATATCTGAAAAGACCACAGCTAACATCCCTCTTAATGGTGAAAGACAGAAAGATTTTTCTCTAAGATCAGGAAGAAGACAGTTATGCCCACTGTCACCATTGTTATTCAACACTGTACTGGAAGTTCTTGCCAGAGCAATTAGACAGGAAAAAATCAGGTATCCAAATTGGGAAGGAAGTAAAACTTTCCCTCTTTGCAGATGACATGATCCTGAACATAGAAAATCTTTTAAAATACACACAAAAAAAGTTATTAGAGCTAATAAATGAATTCAGCAAAGTGGTGGGGTACAAGATCAACACCCCAGAATATGTAGTGATTGTATATACAAGCAATGAACAACAATAAGAAGAAATCAAGAAAAATATTCCACTCACAAAAGCAATGAAAGTAATCAAATATCTAGTAATAAATCTAACCAAAGAAGTAAAAGACTTGTAAACAGAAAACTACAAAATGTTACTAAAATAAATCAAAGACCTAAATAAATGGAAGGACACTCTATGTCCATGGATTAGAAGATTAAATATCATTAAGATATCATTCTTAACTAAAGCAATTTATAGATTCAATGAAATATCAATAAAAATCCCCAAAATCTTCTTCATAGAAATGGAAAATCCAATTTTCAAATTTTACATGGAAGGGTAAGGGGACCAGAATACCTAAAGCCATTCTTGAAAAAGAAGAATGAAGTCAGAAGACTTAAATTCCAAATCTTGAAACATATCACAAAGCCACAGTAATCAAAACAGTATGGTACTGGCACAAGGACAGTCAAAGAACAATGGAATCAAATTGAGAGCTCAGAAATCAACCCTCACCTTTATGGCCAACAGATTTTTGATGAGTGGGCAAAGAACACTCATTTGGGAAATCTTGAATTTTGAGCCTCTTTTGGGAACACCAGATCTCCATTTTCAAAAAAAAAAAAAAAAAAGGACCTCTACCTCACCACACCTTGTACTAAAATCAACCGAAGATGCATGTATCAAAGAACTAAATATAAGAACCTGAACTATCAAACTTCTAGAAGAAAATGTAGGGAAGCTTTTTCAAGAGTTTTGTGTTGTGCAGTGGTTTCTTAGACTTTACACCCAAAGTACAAGCAATAAAAGAAAAAAATATATACATGGGACCTCACTAAAATTAGAAACATCTTTGCCTCAAAGGACTTTATCATGAAAATAAAGCAACAACTTATGCAATGGGAGAAAATATTTGGAAACCACATATATGATAAAGATTTAATATCCAGAATATTAATATCCTCAATTTAACAACAAAAAGACAACCTAATTTAAAAACGGGCAAAAATCTTGAGTAGACCTCTTTCCAAGAGGTTATACAAATGGCCATGACGCACCTGAAAAGATGCTCCTCATCATTAGTTATCAGGGAAATGTAAATGAAAACCATGATGAGATACCATTTAACAACCATTAGAACAGGTGTTATTAAAAATGAAAAATCACAAGTGTTGGAAAAGATGTGTAGAAATAGGAACACTCATTCATTGTTGATGGAAATGTAAAATGATGTAGCCATTTTGGAAGACAGTTTGGCTGTTCCTCAGAAATTTAAGTTCAGAATTACCATATGTCCCAGCAATCCCACTACTAGTTATATACCCAAAAGTACTGAAAGCATGTACTCAAACTGATATTTGCACACCAATGTTCATACAGGAATTATTCACAATTGCCAAAAGATGGAAGCAATTCAAGTTTCCAATAAGCAATGAATGGATAAATAAAATGTGGTCTATACATACAATAGAATATTATTCAGCTATAAAAAGTGAATGGAGTCTTGATACATATGACAATGTGTATGGACCTTGAAGACATAAAGTTGAGTGAAATAAGCCAGACACAAAAGGACAAATATTGTATGATCTCACTGGTTTGAAATAATTTGAATAAGCAAACTCATAGAGTCAGAATCTAGAGTAAAGGTTACCTGGGGACAGATGAGATAAAGAATGGGAAGTTAAGGCTTAAAATGTACAGTTCCGATTTTGAATGATGGAAATGTTTTGGTAATAGATGATGGTAGTAGCAGTACAACATTGTGAATGTAATTAACAGCACTGAAACATATGTATGAATTTGATTTGAGTGGGAAATGTTAGCTTGTATATATGGTAACAGAATAAAAATTATAAAGTCCATGGAAGTATACTACAGAAACAGTGAATCATAAGTCAAACCATGGACTATAGTTAATAGTACAATTATAAAAATGTGCTATCATCAATTGTAAGAAATGTTCCACACCAATGAAGGGTGTTAATAATAGGATGGTATATGTGAATCCTGTATTTTATGCATGATTGTTTTGTAAGCCCACAATTTCTCTAATAAAGGAAAAAAATAAAGGAAGTTCAAAAGACTCCCAACACAATAAACTCAAAGAAAGCCACAATGAGACATGTCATTATTAAACTTCTGGAATTAAAAGCAAAGAAATAATCTTGAAAGCATCAAGAGAGAAATGAAGTATTACCAATAGGGGAACAACAACTCAAAAAAGTGTAGATTTCTCATCAGAAACAATTTAGGTCAGAAGGAAATGGTACAGCATTTTTCAAGTGTTGTCATCCCAGAATTCTAACAATAGTAAAATACAGATATTCTTGGATAAAGAAATACTGAGAGAATCCATTGCACTAAAGTCTGTATTAAAGGAATTTGCTAAAAGATTTTCTTGCTGCCAAAGGAAATATCAGAAGAAAAAGTGGAAAATAAGGAAGGAATAAAGAGCAAAAGAAACATTAAATATCTTAGTAAATATAATGGGCCATTACTCTCCTCTTGAGTTTTTAAATTACATTTGACAGTTGAAAGCAAAAGTTAAAAGTCTGAGTTTTAAATGCATATAAAGGTAATATTTTAAGCAATTATGTCATAAAAACGGGGGTAAAGAGACTTAAATGGTAGTAAGGTTTTTATATTCCACTTGAATTGATAAATATTGATTTTAATGAATCTAGCAAGTTAACTATGAATACTGTAATCACTCTAGCAATCAAAGAAAACTAAGCAAAACTAAAAGAGAAAGATATTTAAAGACACTATAAACACATTAAAATGAAATATCAATGGAAAAAGCTAATTCAAGAAATCCAAAATAAGTCAGGAAAAGGAAAACAGAGGAATGAAAAATTTAGAGAACAAATGAAACAAATAACAAAATGGCAGTCCAAAATCCTAGATATTAGTTATCCTATCAAATGTTAATTGTCTGCATGTACAACTAAAAGACAGAGATTTTCAGAATGGCTAAAAATCACCCAGCCATCTGCTGTCTACAAGAAATTCACTTTAAATATGATGATATAGGTAGGGTAAAATCAAAATAATGGAAAACATATAACATGCAAACATTAATCGGAGGCAGTCTGGAATGGCTGTATTAGTATCAAACAAAAAAGACTTCAGAGCAAAGAAATTATCATGGATAAAGAAAGACTTTACATAATAATAACAAGTCAACTCACCAAGAAAACATAACAAGCCTAATTGTATTTGCACCAAAAAACAGAGATTCAAAATGCTTGAAGCAAAAGCTGATATAACTGAAAATATAAATACACAAATCTAAATCATGGAACTGGAAGACAGAAAATCAGCAAGGATTTAGAAAAACAACAACACCGTAAAACAATGGGTTTAACTGACATTTTCAGAACTCTTTACCACTACCCACAGCATATATCAAAGAGACCATATCCTAGGTCATAAATTAAATGTTTAAAACTTTTAAAGAATAAAAACTTGCAAAGCATATTCTCTGACCCTAGTGAAATTAAATAAAAATCAGTAACAGAAAGTTAATGGAAAATCTCCAAACACTTAGACAACACACTTCTAAATAATTCATGGGTCAATGAGAAAAATATCAAGGGAAATTAGAAATATTTTTAATCGATTGAAAATGAAAGTGAAAATAAAACATCAAAATCTGTGAGGTGTAACTAAAGTAGTGCTTAAAGGGATATTTATAGCACTAAATACTTATATTTGAAAAGAAGCTGGTTCTCTAAGAGATAATCTGAGGTTCCAATTTAAGAAACTAAAAAAGAAGAGCAAAATAAACCTAAAGTAAGTAGAGTTGTAAATAGTAAAAAGACACAAAAATTTAAGAACTTGAAAACATAAAAACAATAAAAGACAATGTAATCGATAGCTGTTGCTTTTTTAAAAAGCCAATCAAATTGATAAAACTGAAGTAAATCAAAGAACAAGAGAGGAGACATGGGATTATCAATATCAGGAAGGAAACAGAGGATTTCTCTACAGACCCTAGAGACATCACCATGAACAACTCTATTTCCATAACTTGAAAACATAGATGAAATGAACCAATCCTTAAAACAACATAAGCAACCAAAAGTCACCCAAAATGAAATAATCTAAAAGTCATACAATTATTAAAGAAACTGTATTCACAGTGAAAAGCCTTCCAAAAGAAAAATCTCCAAGACCCTACTGATTTCACCGGCAAATTTTACCAAACATTAAAAGAGAAAATGACACCAATTTTACAAAACTTTCTCCAAAAAATAAAAGTAGAGAGAACACTAATTATTATATGAAGCCAGGATCATCCTGATATGAAAACCACACAAAGACATACCAAAAGGAAAAATAGGGAAAGAAAATAAATCTACAAACCAGTATCCCTTATGAACTTGGAAACAAATATCCTCAGCAAATTATTAGCAAATTGTTCATATATAAAGAAAAATAAACCATGTACAGGTGAGGTTTTACTCCAAGACTGGTTCAATATTCAAAAATCAATTTGAATTTAATCCACCATATTAACAGTCTAAAGAAGAAAAAGCACATAACCCTATCAGGTGATTTAGAAAAAGCATTTCTTAAAAATTCAACATCCATTCATGATAAAAAACAAAAAACTCTCAGCAAACTAGTAATACAACAGAAAACTCAATCTGTTAAAGCACATCTACAAAAACGTGCAGCTATCATCATACTTAATGGTAAAGCTCCGAATGCTTTCCCTGAAAATTAATGAGGCAGGAATATCTGCTTTTAACAATGTTACTCAGAAAAGTATTCAAAGTCCAAGCCAGTTCAATAACCCTTAGGCAAAGAGAAAAGTGCATACAAGTTGTAAAGGAAGACATAAAACTGTTTTTATTCACAAGTAACTAGATTGTCTACACAGAAAATCCCAAAATATTTACAAAAAAAAAAAATTATTGAGCTAGTAAGTAGGTTTAGCAATGTTACAAGATATATGGTCAACACTGCAAAATAAACTGTATTACCATTTATTAGCAATGAACAATTGGAAACCAAAATTAAAAACATTTATGATGGCTCCAAAAATCAATACATACTTGGTTACAAATCTAAAAACACACTGACAAGATTCATATGCTGAAAATTGCAAAACAGATAAATGAAGTATCCTAACACATTACTGAATTAGAAGACTCAAAACAGTAGATATCCATTTTCCCCCAGTTGATCTATAATTCCTATCAAAATCCCAGCAAGAGTTTTTGTATGTATAAGCTGACTCTAAAATGTATATGGAAAGGCAAAGGAACTAGTACTCCATTTTGATAAAGAATAAAGTTGGAGGAATCATACTACTCAATTTTAAGTCTTAATTATGTGACTACACTAATGAAGGCAATGTAAAATTAGTGGAGATATAGGCACATAAATCAATGGATTATATAGAGCATCCAAAAATATAACCATGCAAATACTCTCAATTGAATTCTGAAAAGTATGCAAACCCAATTGAATAGGAGGGTTGTCTTTTTCACAAATACTGTTGGGGCAATTGTACATCTTTAGCCATAAACTTAATTTCAACTTACTCCTCATACCTTATACAAAAATTAACTCCAAACTGATTCTACATCCAAATGTAAAACATAAAATTAGAAAACCTCTAGAAGAAAACAGGAGAAAATCTTTATGACCTAGGGTTTGGTGAAGTTCTTACAGGACACCAAAAGGATGGTCCATGGAAGTAAGAATTGATAAATAAGACTTCATCAAAATTTTTTAAATTTGCTCTATGAAAGACACTTTTATGAGAATGAAAGATAAGTTATAGACTGGAAAAACATTTTCAAATCATATATCTAACATAGGACTTATATACAGAAGTATAAAGAACACTCTAAATGCAAATAAAACAATCCAATTAATAAATGGGCCAAAGGCATGAACAGACCCTATATCAAAGATGGTATATAATGGAACTTCACACACATTATAAAATGATAAGATACCACTACACACCTGTTAGAATGACAAAGGTGTGTGTGTGTGTGTGTGTGTGTGTGTGTATATATATATGTTATATAATATGCATATATATATATATATATATATATATATATATTTGTTATATAATATATATAAACAAAAATATATTTTTTGACCTGGTAATAGCAGGTACTGGTGAGCGCACAAAAATTGGATCTCTCACATATTGCAGGGTGGAATGCAAAATAGGACAGCTACTCTGGAAAATGTTTAGACAGTTTCTTATAATGTTAAACATTTATTTTACATATGATATATAACTCCTGGTTATTTACCCTAGAGCAAGAGTTGGCAAATTACAGCTCATGAGCTGGCAGCCTGTTTTTGCAAATGAGTATTGAAACAGAACCACACACATTTATTCATATGTTACCCATGGCTCTTTTTGTGCCAAAACAGCAAAATTTAGTAGTTGTGATAAAGGCAATATGGTTCACAACCCTAAAATATTTGCCATCTAACCCTTTAAGGAAAAGTGTGCCAACATCTGTCCTAGAAAAATAAAAAACTTATGTGTATACAAAAATCTATACATGAATTTTTATAGTAATTTTATGTTTAATAGCCCCAAAATGGAGACAACCCAAAGGACATTAGAAGGATGAAAGGATAAGCAAACTGTGATACCACCATACAATGGAACACTATTCAGCAATAAAAAGTAATGAACTATTGAAATCCGCAGCAACTTGGCTAGATCTCAAGGGTATTATGCTGAGTGAAAAATTCAATCTTGAAAGATTATAAAATTTTAGTGATAGAGAACAGATAAGTAGTTGCTAGATATGAGAGGTGAGGTGATGACGTGTCTATAAAAGGATAGCACAGGGGAGTTTTTTGGAATGATGGAACATTTCTGCATCCTGACTGATTGTAATGGGGCTAATATGAATACATGTGATATAATTAATATAACTATATGTGCACATGCATACACACACACGAAAGAAGCATGTGCATGGGGAAAAGGGTAAAATCTGAAGAAGGTTGTGACTATAGTTAGTAGTATTGTAAAAATGTCAATTTCCTTATCTTGGTTATTGTACTATGGCCACAAAAGATGTTATCAGTGGGAAAGTTAGGCAAAGAGTACATGGGAATCCTCTGTACAGTTTGGCAACTTTTCTGACTCTAAGATTATTTCAAAACAAAAAGTTTAAAAAAAATGTTATGGGCTAGCGCTGATCTTTACAACACTCTTGGGGATGAAGATATTCAATACTCAGTGCATTATAAGCAATTTCAGCGATTATTCTTTGGGACACTTAAATCCATCCCGAGGTTTGCCAGTAGTAACTTCTGCAAGCTGGTTCCTGTTTGTGTTGAATGCTACAATTTGTAGTTTAACGCTTCCTTATTTTCTGACACAACAAATCATCTGAGATTTACATTAACTTTCTCTGCCCTGAGCTGAAATCCTCTTTTCTTCAAAGGTCCCTGGTTCTTAGTTACCTACTTTCATGTGAAACACATAAAACAGCAATCATTTCTATGTTCAGGAATGATGTTGGTGAGGAATTCAGACAAGGTATAGCCACTGTATAAGGTTTGAAAAGGTATGGGTGACTCAAACAGCTGGGAGTTGGAATCAGCCGGGAGACTTCTGTACTCAATGCCTGATACTGACGCCTGGAAAGCATGTGGCTTCTCCACGTGGATTGAGCATCTCACACAGTGGCAGCCAGCTTCCAAGATAGGGTGTCAGGGAAATAGCATTCCAAGATATCAAGACAAAAGTGTCTAAAATCATGCAGAGTCATTTCTACTGTATTGTATTGGTCACAGGCAAAACACTAAAATCAGCATACATGTCTAAGAGGAGAAAAATTGACTCTAGCTATTGATGGGATGGTGGCAAGTTTACGCTGCAGAAGAGTACATAAGATGGAAGAGAGTGTAGTGACCATCTTTGGAAAATAAAATCTGCCACAATAAAACTTCATTTATTTAGACAAAGGCTTTTTCTAACCTGTTTTTTTTTAAATCAGTTATAGTTGGCTACTTTGTTGATTTGTTGCTAAAATATTCCACAATCCAGGCATAGTCTCCTGAAATAATAGAAAAGGAACTAGAAAAAGAAAAGGGAAATCTGAGTTTTCAAATTACACTCAAGAAATGCACAACAGAAAGCTAGATAATCATTTTTGAGTGCTGGATTGAAAAAAAAAAAAAAGGAAAACTTGTAAGATTCAAAGTACTCAGGCCAACTAAAATCAGGCATTAGTCGATTTATTGAAAAGGCACTTCCATATTGAAAGGTCCAAAAAATGAGGAGGAGCCAACAAAAGAGACTTAGATGGTGAAGCTTATGAGACGCAAAGGAAACCAGGAAAACACGGTGTCCCAAAACCATGTGAGGTGTATCAAAATGGAAGGACTGATCACCCATGATAAATTTTGCTGAGTATTTGATTTTGATCAATGGATTTTTGACTAAATGGAAGGCATTGGTTTCAGTGTAGTGGTGAGAATGAAAAATAAATTGAGGCAGTGATTAAAGAGAAACTTTGCAGTGATCTTTTTTATAAAAAGCAAAAAATGGGGGATGACTGGAGAAAGATGTGAGTTCTGTGGATGCTTTTTGGAGTTGTTTTTTAATTCTTTCAAGATGGGAGAATTTTACTATGTTTGCATATTGGTGGAAGTTAGTTAGAAAAATGGAGAAATTAATGACATAGTTGAGAAAGGATAATTGAAAGAGAAGATTGCTTACCTAGAAAGAGGGGTTAAAATCTGGGGCAGAAGTTAAGCAGTTTTAATTAGATCAGAGCAGGTGTCTTCATCCCATGTAATAAAGAACACAGGGATAAGATGCATTTGATTGTTAGGTTTCTTATTGATAATATGAGGTAGTTTTATTATTATTGCTTCTATATATAAATGAACTATTAAATGAAGTTTTTAACATAGCAGAGAGTTGGAGTTAGTGGTTAAGGAGAGAGATAATATAGTAGGAGAGGGAAAAGACCAAGCAGTGGTAAAGTCCCTTTTGGGTTTAATAATTAATTTAAAGTGAGACCAGTCAGGACTGTCACATCTGTTTTTCTTATAGTCACATTCTGATGCTCCAGTCCAGGGACAGGGTAGGCAGAGAATTTATCTGAAGAAGATTGAGGTTTTCCAAGACTTGAGCTACAGACGGAAAGAAAGGCATTGGAACTGAGAGTGTATGCAAAGGGAGTAATTACAGTGATGAACCATGGAATCTTTTGGGTACAGAAGAGAGAAGAAACAAAGGCAGTAAGAACAGTGCAAAAGTGACAGGGTCATTGGATTGTTGGGGCATATTTAGTAGTGCAAGTGAGCTGAAAAAATGGTAGAAAATGATATATATGTAATGATTAAAATTAAGATACTGTAAGTAGTATAATATTTGGAATGAGAAAATCTAGATAGAACAGGATCATTAGTAGCTCAGTATGGTTGTGAGTGGGGAAGAGCAGAGACCATAGTCTGAATGAAAACATTGTTGATTCTTGCTTCATTATTTGTTAAATGATATCCCATTTTCTATTCTCCACTCTTTAGCCAGAGTGTTATTTGTAACTCACAACTTGATTATGTCACTGTTCTGCTTAAATTGCTTCATTGGTTTTAATATTAATTTCCAATTACTCAGCATTATTCACACAAGCCCTCATTTTCTTGACCTCTTCAAACTCATCTTCTGCAGCTTTCACTGCCTCTTGACTCCATATATATTGTTCTACTTTTAATTCCCACACATACTAGGATCTTTTCTAGCTCATGATCTTGCTCAAGATGTGCCTTTAGCCTGGAAGGATCTGAAAGCCTACCTTTGAAAGATGAATTGCACTCCCCCTTTAGGTCTTAATTTATACAGTACTCTCTCAAGCAAAGTTCCTTTATCCTCTAAAAGTGGTATAGGTTCCTCTTTTATGTAACTCCACAATTCAACCTTGAATTGTGCAAAAAGTGGTTAAGTCCAACACTGCATTACAACTCTTCTACTAAGAAAAATTAGGTACAGATAGCATGTTCTGACCTGAAAAAAACATCCATAATATATTTTTTAAATTTTTAAAGTAGGTCATAATGAACATTATCCAATTTTTATGAAAATATAAATGTACAAGTTTTCAGAAATATTTCATATATCTCAAAGAATAATAACAGGGAGCAGACCATGCAAACTTTACCTTGGAGAATTTTGTATTGTTTTTCAAGGAGAAAACATAACAAAAATATTTTATTGATTTTGTTTTAAAAATAACAATCAAGAAAAGGTGTCTAAAGACCCAATACATAGTGCAGTGTGTTATTAAGGAGAGTATGGTGCTTTCTCACTAGCTGAATTTTCTTCTCAACACTTTTTTCTGGCATTATTCATACAATATTAATATTTTGATCTATACCCTGCAAGCCTCTGAGATTTATCACCAAATATGTTATGTGTGTTTTATTTTAGGGTGAAAGGAGGAACTCTAAAATTTGTTGCTTTCAGACTGTATAAATGAAATTCTGTAATAAACCATTTAAGAATTATGGATATAATATTTGGTGCTTTATTTTTATTTACTGCTTCCATTTTACCTATGCTCTGATTTTCCCTCTCAACAAATCAAATGATATTTTTCAGAATCTGCAGATAAGTGTGGACCCCCTCCAACTATTAACAATGGAGATATTACATCCTTCTTGTTAAAAGAATATCCCCTAGGAGCAACAGTTGAGTACCGTTGCCAGTCTTTCTATGAACTCTGGGGCTCCAGATATGTAACATGTAGAGATGGAGAATGGTCAGAAACACCAAGATGCTTAGGTAAGTTCTTAATTTATAATTATTAGCATCTCCATAAAGATTTTTCAAAGAGAGAGTTTGGTATATAGTAGTCAAGGCAAGATATTCTGAAGCAATATAAAATTCTCCACTTAAAAACCTGAAAAGTACATCATGTAGAACACTAAGCTGGAGGTCCTTGGCAAGTCTTTTCTTGATAATATCTCTTATATGCATTTGTCATAAAAACTTGCAAGGATAGGAGACAAGATGGGAAACCCAGCCAGCTTTCAAACCACTGCCATTACTTCTTTCTCTCACCCTAGTATCCCAATAAATATAATCAGGAACTTCCAGGAATATCATTCCAAACTCAGTCCCCAAATTTTGGTAATTTGTCACATTTGATGGAAATCTTTAAAAGAAATCTACCCCTTATTAAACGTTAGGGAATAACAGACTTTTTTTTTTTAACTTTAAACTGTAAGCTTGAAGAGATAAAGTCAAGGAATAGGGTTTAAAATAGAAATGGCCAAATATGAGCAACATTTCCTATCAGTAGCTACTAGCCAGAGATGTTGTTGTCTCTTGTTCAAACACTCTTTGAATAGGATAAAGTCAATAGTTCCTCATAGCCATGTGACTCCTTTCCTCTCTGACTCTGCTGGTTTCACTTTTGCATTAACAAATATTACTTGTGGAAATTGTTGTCCTGAATGTGTCTCAAGCCTTAATCATTGTCACTCATACCTGTCTCCACAACTTGGGTTATAACAATAATAGTCTGCAGATTGAATTCAGGCAGTAGCATTACAGATAGAGACACATTTGTATTTCTAAGTCCAAATAGGCCAGAAATGTCACCTGAATATATTGGATTGGATTAAAAGGTTATAGGTTCCAGATAAGAGTCTAAATTTCAAGTTTGGATGACTGTGTATACAGAAATGCCATTGGCTAAGGTATGTAACTCAGCAAAATAATTGTTAAATAGTCCAATAATGAAAAATAGGCACTCTGGGGAGTGGAGATAGGTGGGGTGAGACTTAAATTGTATCCAAAAGAATGTTTAATATGTGGAGAAACATAACATTCAGGAAGTACATGCTAGGTAGGATGTCAACACTTTGAAAACACTCCATATTTCTGTGGCTATTTTAGGATTAAGGAGTGAAACTTTCCCCTGGAACAGTAGATTCAAGTAAGAATGTTCAGGAATATAAGTTTGGAGAAGTAGAACGAGGGCAAGCTTGTAGACATTGTTAAATAATCCCTAAATGCAATGTGGAGCTCTTAAAGGATTTGATGTTGGTGATGACATGTTGTGTTGTAACAGTAGTAGTCTAGTAACAGTGTGTAAAATGTGTTAGAATAAGGAAGTTATATAATATTGGAATTTTGTTTAAGATTTTACCAAAGACAAGGTGGCCTATATTGTGATTCAAGAAAATTTGGCTCAAATGAAAAAAAGAAGAGTCAACACACACCTTTGAATATTCCTTAATAGTTTAAGAAAGAAAAATTAATAAAGTCCTTAAAATGTAAGATATCTACACCCATTAGAAAAATCTACAAAGAGCTGTTTTATCAGAAAAGAAACAAATATGATCAATAAACAAATAATCTCCCCTAAATACCCTCCACTAAAGAAAAATATCACTGAAGGGTCACTTTTCAACTATTAGACTGGCAAAACAAGAAAAAGTTTTGTAATAATAGTTTGAGGCAAACTTTAAGAAACAGGTGGTCATACACTCAGTAAATTGATAAATGGGACAAACCTCTTTGAAAGCACTTGAGAATACCTACATAAATGTAAAAAGCATATATCCTCTTATTTTAAAATTCTATGTTGGGAAACTAAGTTACAAATATATGCACACATATAAATGAAATTTTAGAAAAAGACATTTCCTGCTATATTAAAGCAAACGGAAACTATCTAAGGTCTATTGTTAACTTCTGATAGAGGTAATAATATTATCCTGATTCCAAGTTGAGTGATTAATTTATTCAAGCCCACACAGCTAGCACATGTTCAAGTAGGATTCAAACCTAGTTCACGTGCTTACCCATTAATTTATGTTACTCTCTTTACTGTGGAAAGCCCGAAAAGAGTGAAGGTGATCCTTAAAATATGATCAGATATCAGGGGTAAGACAGTGCCTGGACTTCCTGAGTTATGTGGGATGCTTCTTAGAGTTTTTGGAAAATATAAAACCACATATAAATTATCTATATTATATATATTTTGTGTGTAATAGAGCTAAATGTCTTCTGGACAGAGAATAAACTAGAAAGAGTTGAATTTTAATAAAATATTGGTTGTTAAAAAGTTTAAGACTCTCTATATACTCTTTCAGCAGTATAGTTCTAAAAGCAGGATATATAAATAATGTATTTTAACTAGTAATAAAACATTAACCAACTTAGTGTGTACATTGTTGACTAGTAATTTGAAAGTAGATTCTGAATGGGGCAAGAATGGTGAATATGCATGATCCTAAAATGATATTTTACATAACCCTATTTGATATGTAGGCTTTAATTTCATACTAAAATAGCAGGAATAGCACAGGCTCTGGATTAAAACTGTCAGGTCTATAGTCATCTCTTAGACTTGATAAAAATCTTCACCTTGGGTAAGTTTCACTTAATTTTATGCCTCAATTTCATCATTTGTAACTTCAAGATAATTAAACATGATTTAATAGAGGAGTTTTGAGATTTAAATGAGAAAAATAGTGTAAGGACAAGCCTTGGAATTGCTAATTAAATATTAGTTATTGCTGTATTTTATTTAGTCCCAAAATATTCATTAGAATGCAATTTTAGGAGACTATGAAAAGTTGCATTAGAGTGATTAATTAATTGACTGTGTTTATTTTTCTTATTTCAGATGCATGTGTAATATCTGAAGCAAACATGAACGAAAATAATATAAAGTTAAGATGGATATCTCAAAGAAAACTTTATGTAAAAACAGGAGATATTGTTGAATTTGAATGCAATTTTGGATATGAGAAAAAGACATCAAGACAATCATTTCGAGCAACTTGTAGGGAAGGGAAGCTGGAGTATCCCAGATGTGAATAAAATAAGCATGTTTATCCTGAATGTGCATATTTAAAGTATGTACATTTATTCTTTTATTTTCAATTCAATTTTATTGATATATATTCGCATACTCTACAGTCATCCACAGTGTACAATCGATTGTTCACAGTGCCATCATATAGTTGTGCATTATCACCAATATCAAATTTTGAACATTTTCATTACGCCCCCCAAAAAATAAAAATAAGAATAGAAATATAAGTAAAGAAGAACACTCATTCCTCCCATCCCCCTATTATTCATTTAAGTTTTGTTCCCATTTTTATACTTATCTGTCCATACACTGAATAAAGGGAGTGTGAGCCACAAGTTTTCACAATCACACAGTCACACCTTGTAAGCTACATGGTTATGTGATCATCTTCAAGAATCAAGGCTACTGGGTTGCATTTCAACAGTTTCAGGTATTTCCTACTAGCTATTCCAATACACTAAAAACTACAAAGAGATAGTACATAATGCATAAGAATAACTTCCAAAGTGACCCTTCAACTCCTTTTGATATCTCAGCCACTGAAACTTTATTTTGTTTCATTTCTCTTCCTCTTTTTGGTAAAGCAGACCATTTCAATCTGAAGAAGCTGGGTCCGACTCAATTCCAGGGAGTCATGTCCCATGTAGCCAGGAAGAATTACACCCCTCGGAGTCATGTCCCATGTAGGGGGAAGGCAGTGCATTTACCTGCCAAGTGGGCTTAGGAGAGAAAGGCAACATCTGATCAACAAAACAGGGTCTCTGGGGGAGACTCTTAGGCACAATTGTAAGCAGGCTTAGGCTCCCCTCTGTAAACAAGTTCATAGCATCCTTTCTTGAAGAAATACTTCAAAGGATAGGAATAGATAGAGGAAACTTCCTCCACACAAATAAAGAGAATTTCACATCATAGTCAATGGGTTAAAGACTGAAAGCTTTCCCTCTAAGATCAAGAACAAGATAAGGATGCCCACTGTCACCATTGTTATTCAACACTGTGCTGGAAGTTCTAACTGGAGAAATTAAACAAGAAAAGAAATAAAAGGCAATCCAAATTGAGAGGAAGAAATAAAACTTTCACTGTTTGCAGGTGACATGATCCTATATGTAGAAAATCCTGAAAAAAATCTACAGCAAAGCTACTACAGGGTAATAAATGTGTACAGCAAAGTTTCAGGATACAAGACCAACACACTAAAAATCAGCAGTGTTTCTTTAGTAAGGGGCAATCTGAGGAGGAAATTAAGAAAAAAAATCCATTTACAATAGCAACCAAAAGAATCAATATTTAGAAATAAAGGTTAACCAAGACATAAAAGAGCTATACACAGAGAACTACAAAAATTGCTAAAAGAAATCAAGGAATAACTAAATAATGGAAGGATATGCCATGTTCATTGATTGGAAGACTAAATATAGTTAAGATGTCAATTCTACCCAAGTTGATTTATATTCAATGCTTTACCAATCAAAATCACAACTTACTTTGCAAAAATAGAAAAGCAATCAAATTTGTTTGGAAGGGCAAGGTGCCCTGAATAACTAAAAATATCTTGAGAAAGAAAAATGAAGTGGCGGCCAGCAGCAGGGCAGTCATGGAGCGGCGAGTGCTTGTGAAACTGAATGGATATGGAAAACCAACACCTTCTGTTAGTAGGGCTCAGGAAATCCAAAAAAGAAGTAAAAAAGAATAGTAACAGCAAGTAATTGGCTTCAATGGTGTGGTCAGACAACAAGAATTACAAGACTGGAGAGAATTCTAAGGAAACAGCTTTTAGAAATAGACTCCATAGATACCAAAGGAAAGGTGATACTCATCAAGCTAGAAAGAGGGTGGCACAAGAGACAGAGTGTCTTCTCAAAGAATTGAAGGCAGAATGCACCCACCCGCATGGGGTGGAAATACAGAACATTTTAAGGAAGCTCAGTCCCTCGTGAAGAGAAGATGTGCCATTCTATAGTGGAGGCAACTGTGTAACTGATGAATTGGAAGAAGGCATCCAGGATATCATTCTTAGGCTGACACAGGTTAAAACTGGAGGAAAGATCTCACTGCAGGAAGGCAGGGTATCACAATTTAACCAAGATCTGTACAGTGCAAGAGATCATTGAAGACTGCATAAAGAAGCAGGCTTCCTTGCTGCTTTCCACAGATGTACATCATTCAGTAGCCAAAATTAACTCCGTGATGTGTGACGTGAACAAGGCTAGAGGCACTCTTATGGGCGTGAACAACAATAACAACGAGACTTGCAGGCACTTATCTTGTGTGCTCTCAGGGTTGATTGCCAATCTGGGTGCTTTAGACATGTTTGGGTGTACAGAAATCAGGAATTATTGAAGGGAAGTAGTAGAAGATATCAACAAATTATTGAAATATTTGGATTTAGAGGAAGAAGCAGACACTATGTATGCTTTTGGCCTGGGACTGAATCATTCCATTTTAAAAATTGAAAAGGTCCTCAAGAGAATGAGAGAAATAAAAAACAAACTTCTTCCAAGCAGAGAATCCTTCTAAATTGTACCTGAGCTGCAAAACAGAATTGCAGGGTTTGACTGGACAGTCGGATGAGGTAAATCTTGAGAAAAACCCCTGCATTCGAGAAGCCAGGAGAAGAGCTGTGAATGAAATGCAGGCGCTTATAACTTACATGGACTTGAAGGAAGCCCTTGAGAAAAGGAAGTCCTTTGTTTCTGAGGAGCCCCATCATGTAAAGCAGTCTGGGCCATCCTTGGAAACTTGTCAGAGACCCAGGAGGAAGTTCTTTCGTTTGGCGGAAATTGGACTTTTAAGAAGTACATTCGGTTGGAAGAGCTGCTCACGAAGCAGCTGCTGGCCCTGGATGCCGTCGATCCGCAGGGAGAGGAAAAGTGCAAGGCTGCCAGGAAGCAGGCGGTAAAGCTCGCCCAGAACATTCTCAGCTATCTTGACTTGAAAGCTGATGAATGGGAGTACTAAAATGCCAAGAGAGCTCACGTGTGATATCGCTTGTTTTTCACTTTGTATATACTTCTATGTATTTATAGAGAGCTTTCAGTTCATTGAGCCTAAATATGATTTATTCCTGCATATTTCAACCTCAGTATTTATGATTTAAACAAATTATATTCAGTATCTCTGCCACTTTTGACATTGCAAAAACAAATATCATTACAGCGCATTAACTTTTCCATTTGGGTCCTTAACTGTATACTGTGGTATGGTTTTGTTCGTTTGATTGTTTGTTTGATTTTGGTTTGGGGGTGTTTTTTGTCCTCTTATCAAAATGTGGAATAGAGGCAGCTTTTGTAATTAATTTTTTTGATGGGTTGTACAAACATTAAAATGCAGGTATTTCAGAATCTAAAAAAATAGATGTAATACCTTACACAATACTAGAAAAATTATGAGGAAAGAAGAATTTTTCATTAATTAGGAGTAAGGTCCAAGCACAAAAGCAGCACAATGAGACATAGTGATATGCTGAGGAAAGTGGAAGGATCTGTTTCATTTAGAAATCCAGATTTGGTCCCACTCTATTGACAGGGTGGGTTTTTTGTTGTTGTTGTTGTCGTTCATTGGATGGTTTTGATTGAAGGTCTATTCTTTCATAAATGTTTTTTGTTTGAAAAACTGCCTGCACCCCCCCCATACTCTGCATTTAGAGGGGGGTCTCCTATTTTTGTGCGTGTGATATAGGAAAATTATGAAAACTAATAGTGAAAAAAAAAACAGTAAAACTGCATTGAAAGGATAAAACATCAACTAGTAAGTACCTTCAAGTTGTTCTTTTTGTTTATAAACTAATTTTTCCTTTGTAATTAGTACAGATTAGAGCATTTAAATGAAGTTAATGGATCTTTAAAAAAAAAAAAAAGGAAGCCGATAGTTAGAAAATGAAAACTGAAAACTGGTTCCCAAAGCCACGTTACACAAAAACTAGCAGAACCATTTGAATGTAGTGTGTAAGGTCTTCTGTCACTCAAGGCTGTGTACTGGACATGCTTGTTAAACATGCCCAGTGCTGTTTTACAATGTGTTATAGTAGAAACTGTCAGTTGGCCCACAGAACCAGATCTTCATACCTTGTCAGAGAAGGTAGATATCAACAGCCAGCATCTTAAACCTCCTACTCTGGGATTAAGAAGCAGAACTGCTGGCTTGCTCCAGATGCCTGGAGATCACATTTTGGAGTGCAGAAGTTTCTTTATTGTCTAAAAAAGCCATTAATTTAAATATATTGGTGCATGAAATATTTTTCTTCTGCCACAGGGGTATATATATTTCCATCAATACTTTCTGAGGATCCAGTTTTAGGCTTGCCTATGAATGCAATGAAAGAATCAGAAGTTCCTTTGTAACATCTTAATCCTGGTATTATAACTGATTAACAGATTGCTCTTTCTGCAGTCACTTTTCACAGAGTATCCAATCACATTATAGTACATCTTTTGAATTCTATAGTAATCTCTCATTTCCTCTCAGAGATTCATATTAATCTGGGAACTTTATTTAGGGAAGTTGTCATTTTAAACACCTAAAATCTGGTAGATAAAGGAATAGCCCTAAAAACCTGAATGATGGTAAAAGCATAGCCCTAAACAAAGCCTCACTTCATCTCTCAGTATTGCCCCTTAATTAAAAGCCCTTGATATGTCTTCCTGCTGGAATGTTCTAGAACCATTGGAGAGTTGGGCAAAAGGGGAAGCCGGGGTCTTGGGGCAGTGAGCTCCTCCCTCATGCAGGTCATAAGTGTTCTCATTTTGGCCATGGTAGTTTTAGGATTTCTTTTCTATATCATAATTTTAGAGTGCTCTTACTGTCTTGAGAAGCTTTTAAGTTAGAGCACTGTCTTAATTATACTGCTGGGAAATCAAGGTGATAATTCATTTTGGATACATCCTTTGCCAGGTTATACCATTTAATTTTTAATTTTGCTCTTGAAAGTTAAACATCAACACATCCTTTAAAAGTATCCATTGTTCTTTGAAAGCAGATTTTTACCTGTACTCTTTTCAAACAATTTTTTTTATAGCTTTTACAGAAATATCACTATTCCTAAGCTTCAAGCATTGTCTGCGACTATAGGACACTGTACTCATCTGCAGTCATTTTGAAATTTTTGCATGGTTATTTTAGTAACCTAAGCTATCACACTGGCCTGGAGTGACTATCGAGGCATGATGTTTTTCCTATTTTCAGTGTGTTCGTGTTGCTTGTACCCGATCAGTCTCTCACATAATGATCCCTGTTACACCAAATTTGGCTAGTCTCATTCTTTGTTGGGAGCTCTTTGTGTTGACACAGGCTGCTGCATGTAATTTTTAAATTGGACTCTTCACATTGTATTGTGTTTTATGGACTTACATGAAAAGACTCTGTAATGGAAGTAAAACCTACCCTAAAAAGGATGGCCTTGGGTCCGCATTAAACAGTACAATCCATGTTCATACAAAAAAATGGCTGGGAACATTGCTTTGTTCACCTTACATTGTCAGCATTACTTTCAGATATTCTTTATCCAAATAGACTATAGTCAGTTGACTATAATGAAGTAGTTACCAAAATAAATGTAATGAATATGTCTACTAAGTAAATTTAATGCTTTATTTTGCTAAAATGCCTTGGTATGTATTTGATATAATGACAATTTAGTATCTTTGAGAGCTTAAACCCCATTTTTCTCATTTTACTTTGCTGATTTTTATCTTTACTTTTTAAGGCTCTAAGTTTAACCTGTACTTGCAGTTTTTTTAAGCAAAGTTTTCAGCTTCTAACTTGTCAGATATTTTTTCTTAAAAATAATTTGGGAAACATTTGCTGCTGATGTGTAATACAAAAATGTTTTTCCAGGGGAAAAAGAGAACACCATGGTACTGGTGTAAAGATAGGTACTTACAAGTGGAATCCAATTGAGGGTCCAGAAATAGGCTCTCTCATGTAGACAATTGATCTTTGATAAGGCAGTTCATTCAACTCAACTGAGACAGAGCCAGCCTCTCTTCAAAAAATTGTGCTTGGGAGAAATAGATATCCATATCCAAAGAATGAATGAGGACCCCAATCTTGCACCTTGTACAAAAATGAACTCAAAATGGATCAAAATTCTAAACATTACAGTTGAGACCATAAAACTTTTAGAAGAAAATGTAGGGAAATATCTTAAAGATCTTGTAGTAGGAATTGGTTTCCTAGACCTTACATCCAAAGCACAAGCAATGAAGAAGAAATAGATAAAGCAGTCCTCCTGAAAATTGAATACTTTTGCACTTCAAGGATTTGTCAGCAAAGTAAAAAGGCAGCCTACACAGTGTGAGACAATATTTGGAAACTGCATACCAGATAGGAGTTTAATATCCAGATATATAAAGAGATCCTACAAACTTAACAACAAACGACAAACAATCTAGTTAAAAGTGGGCAAAAGAAACTGACATACACTGTTCCTAAGAGGAAATACAAATGGTTTAGAAACATATGAAAGATGCTCAACTTCACTAGCTATTATAGAAGTTCAAATCAAAACCAAATGAGATATCATCTCACACCTACTAGAATGGTCATTATCAAAAGAAAAAGAAAAAAAAAAACAGAAAACTACTACAAGTGTTGGAGAGGATGTGGAGAAAAAGGTACAATTATTCACTGTTGGTGGGTATGTAGAAAGGTGGCAATCCCTGTGGAAGACAGTTTGGCAGTTCCTGAAGAGGCTAAGTATAGAATTGCTATATGCTTCCATGATCCCATTACTAGGTATATACTTGGAGTACTGAAGGCAGGGACACAAACAGACATTTGTACACTGAAGTTTATAGAGCATTATTCACTATTGTCAAAAGATGGAAACAACCCAAATGTCCATGAACAGATGAGTGAATAAACAAACTGGTATTACATACGATGGAATATTATGCAACTGTAAGACAGAATAGTCATGATGCATGCAGCAGTGAACCTTGAGGACATTATGTTAAGTGAAATTAGCCAGAAACAAAAGGATAAAAACTGACTGGTCTCACTAATAGAACTAAGTATTATGAGCAAACTCTGAGAGTTAAAATTAATAACCCAGGCTATCAGGAGGTAGAAAGAGGGTAGAGATTGGGCATTTGATGCTGAAGGAGTACAGAATGTTCAACAGGATTGATTGTGAGGATCCAGAAATGGGCAGCACAATACTGTGTGATGGTAGTACAATATTGTAAGTTTAATGAACAAAGTTGGGTGTAAGTATGGTTGAAAGAGGAAGACTAAAGACATGTATGACACCAAAAAGAAAGACAGAGGATAAAAGCTGGGACCGTATAACTTAGCAGAATCTAGACTGGACAATCATGGTGTTTAATTGTATAAATATAAGAAAGTTTTTACATGAGGGATTACAAGTGGATGTCACCACTGCAAGGTGTTGAAAATGGGATGGTATATGGTAAAAATACAATCATGCAACTAGAGTCTATAGTTAACAGTAACAGTAATGGAATAATTCTTCCATTGATTGTAACAAAGGCAATATACCAAAGCTAAATGTCAATAAGGGGGGGATATAGGGAGGGGTGTGGGATTCTTGTTGTTATTGATGTTGTTTCTCCTTTTTATTTTCTATTCTTCACTTTTTAAAAATTTTTTCTCCTCTTTCTTTGTGGAAGAATGGAAATGTTCTCATATAGATTTTGGTGGTGAATGCATAACTATGTGATTATACCAGGAGTGATTGATTGTTCACTTAGGAAGGATTGTAAGGTGTGTGAATAAAATTGCTTTTTAAAAAAGTATATTGTTTTAATATAATGTTGATGTAAAAGAATGTAATAAAATGTGAATTATTTTTAAAACTCTAAGTAATGATCTTTCAATCTAATAATTCTTTTATAAGGTACAGTGGTTATTAGAAAATATTGAACAGAATGATTTTCTAAACGGTTAATTTTTAAAGATCTACCTTCAAGTTTGTTGTTTCTTCTGCCAGCTCAAATCTGCTGTTGAGTTACCTACTGAATTTTTTTATTTCAGTTACTGTAGTTTTCAAATCCCCATTTGATTCCAATTGATAATTTCTATCAACTTATTGGCATTCTTTATTTGATTTTTCATTGTCATAACATTTTCCTTTAGTTCTTTAAGCATGATATTCTTTGAACATATTTATAATAGCTATTGTGACATCTTCATTATCTAAATACAATATTGGACCCCTGCAAAGAAAATTTCTATTGTCTATTTTGTTTTTGTTTTTCCATAGGTGTGGGGTATACTTTCTCATTTCTTCTCATATGCACATTTTGTTGAAAACTGAACATTTTAGATAATACATTATCTAAATATAGAATGTCTGGATTCTGAATACCCCCACTGAAGGGCATGTTCTTGTTGATTAGTTTTGTTTGCTTGTTTACTTGTTTAGTGATTTGCTTGGACTAATCCTTTAAAGTTTGTTTCCCCTGCAAGGTGTAGCCTTTGATGTCACTGCTCAACTTTTATTTTTTGTTTTTATTTCTGGGTCTGACTTCCTAAGGTTCATTCCTGAGTCAACATAGCTTATTAGTTGACCAATAATTCATTAGATGCTGTGTTTAGACTCTTTGAGCTACAAAGCATCCCACAATTTACCATTGGATCTGCATGTGGCTTGGGAAATCCTTTCTAAGTTCAGGAAGTTTACAAGTCTGCCCCTCATTTAGACAGGGAATAGCAGCTTGTAAGAGCACTCTCTTCTCTAACAGGTAGAGCTGTGTCTATATGCATAGCCTTTGAGATCATCAGCACAAAATACCATCTTGGTAGGGACATTTTGGGTTCTTGCTTTCTTCAGTTCTCTCTGTTAAATTTCTGGCTTGTCTGCCATTTTGTTGCTTTCCCCAAATTAGTATTATCTATCATGGAGAGATTTTAGCCCTCCATGGTTTTTCCCACTGTAATCTTCTTTTCATTCAACAGTGCCCTGGAGAGTGCCCAGAGTTTTCAAACTCTGCTTTAAAGTGATCCCTTCAAACAGTGCAGCAGACTCTCCAGTCTTCAGTTGGAATGGACCACCCCACCCACATGGGGTACAAGTGTCAGAATTATGCAGGGGGAGCACTGTGGATGGGAAAGATTTTTATTATATAACATATATTCAACTTGAATTTTCCCATTTTAACTACTTTCAAGTGTATACTTCAGTGGTAGTAATTACATTCACAAAATTGTAAAGCCATCACCAACATCCATTACCCCAATTTTTTCATCACCTCAAACAGAAACTCTGCATCTATTAAGCAATACCTTCTGCTTCACCTTACTCCTTGCTCCAGCCACTGGTAACCATTAATCTACTATCTGGGCCTACAGATTTGCTTGTTTTAGTATTTGTTCTAGTTTGCTAATGCCACCAGAATGCAAAACACCAGAAATGGATTGGCTTTTATAAAAGGGGTTAATTTGGTTACACAATTACAGTCTAAAGGCCATAAAGTGTCCAAGGTAATGCATCAACAATTGGGTACCTTCACTGGAAGATGGCCAATGGCATCCAGAAAACCTCTGTTAGCTGGGAAGGCATATGGCTGGCATCTGCTCCAAGTTCTGGTTTCAGAATGGTTTTCTCCCAGGATGTTCCTCTCTAGGTTTCAGCTCCTCAAAAATGTCACTCTTAGTTGCTCTTGGGGTGTTTGTCCTCTCTTAACTTCTCCAGAGCAAAAGTCTGCTTTCAAAGGCCATCTCCAAAATGTTTCTGTAAGCTGAAGCTCCTCTCAGTTCCAGTGCATTCTTCAAAGTGTCCATCTTGACTGTAGCTCCTCTTCAAAATGTCACTCTCAGCTGCACTGAGTTCCTTCTGTTTGTCAGCTCATTTATATGGCTCCAGTGATTTAATTTAGACCCACCCTGAATGGGTGGGGCAACACCTCCATGGAAATTATCCAATCAGAGTCATCACCCACAGTTGAGTGGGGTGCATTTCCATGGAAACAACCTAATCCAAACGTTCCAACTTAATCACCACTAATATGTCTGCCCGACAAGATTGCATCAGAGAATATGGCTTTTTCTGGGGAACATAATACATTCAAACTGGCACAATATTACATAAAATTGAGATCATACAATGTCTTTTTGTGTCTGGCTTATTTCATCTATGTTGTAACATGTATCAGAACTACATTCCTTTTAATGGCTGAACAATATTCTATTGAGTGTATAAACATTTTGTTTATCTATTCTTCTGTTTAAGGACAATTGGGTTGCATCCATCTTTGGCCATTGTGAATAATGTCACGATGAACGTTGGTGTGAAAATATCTCTCCAAGTCTCTGCCTTCAATTTTTGTGGTATATACTAGTGGAATTCCTGAGTCATATGGCAATTCTTTGTTCAACTTTCTGAACAACATCCAAATTGATTCCCACAGTGACTGTACCATTTAGAATCCTACAGACAATGTGTAATAGTTCTAATTTCTCCACATCTTCACAAACACTTGTTCCTTTTTTTTTTTTAATAATAGCCATCCTACTGTGCATGAAGTGGTATATCTAATTGTGGTTTTGATTTTCATTTCCCTGATGACCAATGATCTTGAACCTCTTCCCTTGTGCTTATTGGCCATTTGTATCGTCTTTGAAGGAAAGTCTATTTCAGGTCCTGGGTCCATTTTAAATTTGGTTATTTGTCTTTTGTTCTTCAGTTGCAGCAGCTCTTTATGTATTCTTATTATACCTTATCAGATATACAGTTAGCAATTATTTTCTCCCATTCTGTAGGGGTTTGTAACTTTTATGATAATGTCCTATGACATACAAGAGCTTTAATATTGAAGTCTATTTTTTTCTAATTTTTGTTTCTGCTCATGCTTTTTGTGTCATATTTAAGAAATCATTACCAAACCCAAGGTTAAGATTTTCCCCTATGTTTTCTTCTAAAAGTTTATAGTTTTAGCACTTTGTTAAGTACTTGATCATTTAAACTTAGTTTTTGCTTGTGGTGGGACTTGTGTCCAAATTCATTCTTTTAAATTGTGGATATCCAGTTTTTCAGCACCATTTGTTGAAGAAAACTCTTCTTTCCCCAGTTAATGTACATGGCACCATTGTTGAATACCAGCTGGCAATATGTGTATGGGTTTATTTCTGAACTCTCAATTCTATTCCATGGTCTATGTGTCTATATTTATGGCAGTCCCACACTGTCTTGATTACTATAGAACTGTAGTCAATTTTGAAATCAGGAAGTGTAAGACCTTCAGCATTGTTCTTTTGCAATATTGATTTGGCTGTTTTTGGCCCCTTGCAATTCTATATGAATATGAGGATTAGTTTTTCCTTTTCTGCAAAAAAGGCTGTTGGAAATTGATAGTTACTGTGTTGAATCTATAGGCCACTTTGGATAGTATTGACATCTTAACAATATTAAGTCTTCCCATCCATGAATGTGGAATATCTTGCCATTGATTTAGGTCTTCTTTAATTTCTTTCATGAGTATTTTGTAGTTTTCAGTGTACAAGGCCTTCAGCACCTTGGTTAAATATTTGTCTAGGCATTTTATTCTTTTAGAAGCTATTGTGAATGCATTGTTTTCTTAATTTCCATCTTATAAATTTATTTGCTGTTGAACAGAAAAACAACTGATTTTGCATGCTATTTTGTTGCTTGCAAACTTGCTAAATTTGTTTATTAGCTCCAGTAGTTTTTCTTGTGGATTCTTTGAAATTATCTACACAAAGGATCATGTTATCTGTCAATAAGATAGTTTACATCTTCCTTTCCAATTAGGAGGTCTTTTATTTCTTTTTCATGCCTAGTTGCTCTGGCTAGAACCTCCAGTACAGTTTTGAACAGCAGTGGTGAAAGTGGGCATCATTGTCTTGTCCCTGACCTCAGGAAAAAGGGATTTCAGTCTTTCACTGTTGAGTATAATGTTAGATGTGGATTTTCATGTATGCCCTTTATCATGTTGAGGAACTTACCTTCTGTGCTGCTTTTTCTGATTGTTTTTATCATGAAAAGTTGTTGGATTTTGTCAAATACCTTTTCTTCACCAATGGGGATGATGATGTGTCTTTTCCTTCATTCTATTAATATGATATATTTCATTGATTGGTTTACTTATGTTGAACCACTCTCATATTCCTAAAATAAATCCCACTAGAATGTGGTGTACAATCTCTTCAGTGTGCTATTGAATTATGTTTGCTAGTATTTTGTTGAGGATTTTTGCATCTGCAGTGTATTTATAAGGAAAATTAGTCTGTAGCTTTTTTCCTTGTGACGTCTTTGGTTTTGGTGTTATTGTAATGTTGGCCTCATAAAATGAGTGAGGAAGAGTGCCCTTCTCTTAAATTTTTTGGAAGATAAGGATCAATGTTAATATTCTGAATGTTTGGTAAATTCACCAGTGAAGACTTCTGGCTTAGATTTTTCTTTTTGGGGGGAGGTTTTTGATTACTGATTCCATCTATTTACTTGTTATATGTCTGTCAAGCTCTTCTGTTTCTACTTCAGTCCATTTAATAAAATGTGTGTTTCTAGGAATTTGTCCATTTCATCCAGATTATCTAATTTGTAGGGCTATACTTGTTCATATTATTCTCTTGTAATCCTTTTAATTTCTGCAAAATCAGTATTTGTATCTCCACTTTCATTTTGAACTTTAGTTCTTTGCATCTTCTTTTTTTTTTTCCTTTTCTTTGTCAGTCTCATTAAATGTTTGTCAATTTTATTGATCTTTTCAAAGATACACCTTTTGGTTTCGTTGGTTCCCTATTATTTTTCCATTCTCTATTTCATTTATCTCTGCTATAATCTTTATTATGTCTTTCCTTCTACTAATTTTAGGCTTTGTTTCCTCTTCCTTTTCTGATTCCTACAGATGTGAAGCTTAGTTATTGATTCAAGGTCTCTCTTCTTTTTTAATATAGGCATTCATAGCTAGAAATTTCTTTCTAACCTTGTCTTCACTGCTTTCTAGAAGTTTTGGTATATTGTGTTTTCATTTTAATTCATTTCAAGATATTCCTAGTTTCCCTCATGATTTCTTCTTTAAGCCATAGATTGAGTGTTTTCTTTAATTTGCACAATTGATGAATTTTCCAGTCCCCCTTCTGTTATTTATTTCTAGCTTCATCCCATCATTGTAGAAGATCCTTAGCATAATTTCAATCTTTGTAAATGTATTGAGACTTATTTTATGGCTGTTACAGTTTCCTAGTTGCTGAAACAAATACCATACAGTGTATTGGCTTAAACAACAGAAATTTATTGGCTTATGTTTATTTGTTTTTTGTTTTTTGTTTTTTTTTAGGGTGGAATAGTTTATTTGGGTGTCAGTTACATGGATGTCTTCACTGTGAAAATCCGTCAAGTCATATACTTCTGATTTGTACACTTTCCTATGATGTTATTTAATTTTGTAAAATGAGAGTATTTGTAAGTTTACAGAAAAATCATGCAGAAAATAGAGATCCCATATTCCACTCCCCCATGCAGTTTTCCCTATTATTAACACCGCATTTTGTGGTACTTTTGTTAGAATTGATGACAAATTATTATAATTTTACTAATGTTAAACATAGTGCATTAGAGTCCACCATTTGTGGGTTTTTTTTTTTTATTTTTAATTAGAATAGTTGCAGGTTTACAGAAAAATCATGTAAAAAATACAGTGCTACTATTTAAGCCCCCTCCCATATTGTTAACACTTTTCGTTAGTGTAGTAGCTTTGTTACAATTGGGGAAAGGATGTTATAATTTTACTATTAACTATAGTCCATAGATTACCTTAGGGTGTATTTTTTCCTATATACCTCTCTATTAGTAACATCTTTCATTAGTGTGGATACCTTTGTTATAATTCATGAAAGATCATTTTTATAATTGCACTGTTAATTGTAGTCCATAGTTTACAAGAGGGTTCACTGTGTTCTACATTCCTGTGTTTTATCTTTCAGTTCTTATTCTAGTAACATACATAAAATCTAAAATTTCTCTTTTTAACCACATTCACATATGTAATTCAATGCTGTTAGTTATACTCACAACACGGTGTTACCACCACCACCATCCATTTCCAAAACTTTATAATCAACCCAAATAGAAATTATGTACAAATTAAGCATTAACTCCTGCTTCCCTACCCCCAACCTAGCCCCCATTAACCTATTCTAGATTCTAACTCTGACTTTGCTTATTCTAATTATTTCATAATAAAATAAAACTATGAACATATAGAAATGCGTCCTTTTGCATCTGGCTTATTTCACTCAACTTGATGTCTTCAAGTTTCATGCATGTTGTTGCATCAGGGCTTCATTCCTTTTTAATGCCAAACAGTGTTCCTTTGTATGTATATACCACATGTTGTTTATCCATTCAAAGATTGATGGACACCTAGTTTGCTCCCATCTTTTGGCAATTGTGAATTATGCCATTATGAACGTCAGTGCACAGGTATCTGTTCAAGTCCCTGCTTTCAGTTCTTTGGGGTATATACCTAGTATAGGGATTGCTGGGCCATATGGACCTCCTATATTTAGCTTTCTGAGGAAATTCCAAATGGTCTTTCACAGTGGCTCATGGTTTTGAAGCTAGGAGAAGTATAAAACTGAGGCATCAGCAAGGTTATGCTTTCTCCCAGAAGACTGACATTCCAGGGCTGGTTGCTGGCAATCCTTGGTTATTGGCTTTTCTGTCACATGGTAAAGCACATGGCCATGTCTTCTCTCTTCTCCTTTGTGTTCCATTGACTTCTGCTCCTGGCTGCTCTCCATGGTTATTTTCTCCATCTGACTTTCACTCTGCTTATAAAGGGCCTCAGTAATCTGGATTAAAGCCCAAACTGATTGAGTTGTACCAACACTAACTGAAGTGACTTGGGGAGATATTATTTACAATGGGTCCACTCCCACAAGAATGTGGACCAAAACAAAGAACCTGTACAAACTGGGGTACACAATTCAATCCACCAGAGTCCACCATCTAAGCCCCCTAAAATATATTCTCTTCCCACATGCAAAGTACATTCATCCCATCAGAACATCCTAAAAGCCGTAAGCCATTTTAGAACCAAGCTAAATACAAAGTCTCATCAAAATCATTTATGGGTGTAGTCCTTATAAGGCAAAATTGCTCTAACTTGTAGACCTGTGAAACCTAAAAAAGAAGTTGTCTGCTTCCAATATACAATGGAAGGACAAGCATAGGGTAACATTCCCATTCCAGAAGGGTTTAAAATGGAAGGAAAATAGGGATCATGTGCCCCCAAAAAGTCTGAAACCCAGCAGGGCAAACTCCATTACATTTCAAGGTCTGAGAGTGATCTACTGATTAATGTTTTGTCCTGTGAGCCTGATGAAGCCATAGCCCCACCCCTTCCAAGCACCTGTGTAGCAGCCATACTTTCCCCAAATGCTGAGGCACAGGCTTCACAGTCTTTGAGCATAGGGGTGGTGACACTCTCCCAGAAGAGTGTGGAGAATGTACCACCCATTCCAAGCTCTGAGTTGCTGGACTGCCTCCTCCCAAGAGTTCTTTTCAGCCCAGACTTTTGCTTCCATGGTTCTTCCCTTAAAGTCATTCTTCCTTCACTGTGTCCCTTCTCTGTCCCTTTCAGTCCATGCTAGAAATGATTCTGCTCATATAAAGTTTGCAAACATCTTGGTGGCTTTCCCTGCAGTTCAAGCAGGTCCAAACCTTCAGACAATTGAACGTTCCACAGATCCTTCTTTGACAACTGCGTTTCTAATCCTGACTTCCACTGAAATAGCTGACTGGCTTCATGTTCAGCCACACCTTCTTTAGCAAAGGATTCTTCAGGTAAACCATCTCATGGAGACTTATCTCCTGGGGACTCATTTCCTGAAGGCTTGGGAGATACCTGATAAAGCCACTTCTGGCCCAAGTCTCAGAACAGATTATCTGGATAGGCTACAAATTTCTGGTTTCTTTGTGTTTAAGCATTCCATTCATAGCTTATCCCTTTACTCTCACATTTTATTGTAAGCTGCATGGAGAGGCCAGGCATCACCCTTCACACTTTGCTTGGAAATCACCTCAGTTGAATATCCAAGTTCCACTTTCAATCCGACATCAGAAAAAACTTTTGCCAAGTTCCCTGCCACTTTATAATGAGGATCACTTTTCTTCCTACTTCCAATAACACATTCATTATATCCTTCTAAGACCTCATTGGAAGTATCTTTAATATCCATATATCTACCAACAACCTCTTCAAAGCAATCCAGTCTTTTCCTATCAAAAGCTTCACAATTCTTCTAGCCTCTACCAATTACCCAGTTTCAAAGCTGTTTCCACATTTTAGGTATATGTAATAGCAGCACCCAACTTTTGGGCATGGAAAATTGTTTTAGTTTCCTAACTACTAAAACAAGTATCACAGAATGTGTTAAACAACAAGAATTTATTGGCCCACAGTTTTGATACTAGGAAAAATCCTAAATCTATGTATATGTCATATGATACGGGGATAAGATAGAGAAGAAAACAAAGATACTTGCTTTATGGACAATCAGTGTTTTCTCCCAGAAGACTGTGGTTTTCTGTAGCTGGTTGCCAGCAATTCTTAGTCCTTGACTTTTCTGTCACAGGAAAATCAGTGCACATGGTCATGTCTTCTCCCTTCTCCTCTGGGTTCTATTGATTTCCAGCTTCCAGTTGCTCTTTGTGGCTTCTCTTTCCATCTGACTTTCACTCTGCTTATAAAGGACTCCAATAATCTGGATTCAAGCTCAACACAATTTAGTTGGGCCACACCTTAAGTGAAGTAACTTCCTGGAGAGATCTTATTTAAAATGGGTGCACACTCACCAGATTGTGCACCAAGACCAATAACATGTCCAAACTGAAGAACACAATTCAGTCCTTTGTAATGGCTTAACATGTGATCTATCCTGGGGAATGATTCATGTGTACTTGAGAAGAACGTGTATTCTACTGTTATTGGGTGAAGTGTTCTGTATATATCTGTTACATCTAGTTCATTTATAATATTGACCAAATCCTTTGTTTCCTTAATGATCTGTTGAGAGGGGTATTAGTTAGAGTTCTCTAGGGAAACAGAACTAACAGGAGATATCTGTAAATATGAGATTTTATAAAAGGGTCTCATGCAATTGTGGTGATGAATGAGTCCAAATTCTGTAGGGCAGCATGCACAAGTCCAATTCTGTAGGGCAGGCAGCAAGCTGGCAATTCCAATGAAGGTCTTCAATGAACTCCCCTGGAGAAGCTGGCTGGCTGAAGAAGAAATGAAAGTTCTCTCTTTTCTCTATTAAAAGTACTGATTGGATCAAATCCAGCTGATTGAAGTCTCTTATTGCAGAAGGCACACCCTTCATTGATGTAATCAGTTACAGATGCAGTCAATTGACTGATGATTTAATAAACCAGCCTTCTGTATTACCAACCAGATCAAATATCCTTGTAGTAACTGTTAGGCCCATGCTTACTTGACCAGAAACCTGAGCAACATCACCTGGCCAAGTTGACACATGAACCTAATCATCACAGTCCACCCCTTGTCAACTTGGCAGCTATACAAATCACCTTAAACCATACTTAATTTCTAAATAGAACAAATAACAGACATATGTTTCACCTAACAAAACTTAGCTGCCTTGCATACAAGCAGAAAGGCACTAAATCTCTCTAGGATAGAGTGCAAGTCCTTGGGTAACATTCACTATTAAACTTAATATAATATAACTTAAATACTACAAAATGAACAATACAACTTATGTCATATGATACAGGGATAAGATAGAGAAGAAAACAAAGATATTTGCTTTATGTACAAATGCAAATGTACTCATAATAAAACGAGGAAATATTAATGCCATTGTAGTCCTTATTTCTGTAACTGGTCACCTGGTCATAGTTCATATTTATCACTACCTTCTTACACCACCCATTCCATGTTCCCTTTTCCCTCAGCAAGCACTTCAGCTGGCCATGGTTCTTTGCCTGGTGGGGTGACCCAAACCTTCATTCTTGGAGTTTCTGAGCCATTGGTAGTCTTCCTGGATTGGGTAATTGACTTTAATCACAGGGCATGGTAGTCCTAAGAGACACCTTAGGGGATCTTTTGTATTCCAGGAAAACCCTTCTTTACCTCCACTGTGTAGTTGCAGTTCTACTTCCCCTTGGTAGTCAGGGTCAATCACCTCAACCAGTACAGTAATCCCCATCCTAGTCTGTTGATTCAGAAGCATGAAAAGCCCAAAGTGGCCAGATGGCAGTCTTCCAGTTCAATGGAATTATTGTTGTTTCTCCTAGTGAGAGCACTCCTTTTGGAACTAAGATTTGTAGACCAGCAGAACTTAATGTTGCAGGGACAAGAAGCAAAAATTTTCCTTGTGGATCACTAAGAGTGATAGCAGTGGTGCCACTCCCATTTCTATCCCTTGATTCCTGGACCTATGAATCCTGGCTATGGGAGAAACAGCCCCATAGAGTGGACGTTGATTCAGAGCATACATAGACTCCTGGAGAGCACTTCCCCAGCCCTGCAAGGTGTTGCCACCTAGTTGGCACCATAATTGAGTCTTCAGCTCATCCCTTTCTCTTATAACTTTATCCAGTATTTCTAAGAGCAACCAGACAATATCATTATACCTCTTAACTCCACAAAACTCTATTAAGGTGTCAAAAACACTGCCACTCAGAGCCTTGCCTCATACGAGAGTATGATTAGGAGAATGAAATGGTGATATTTTGCATATCTCCATTGCCAACTCATGCCATGGACTGTCAGTGCCACCTTGATTATTGAAAATGAAGCCATTAGTGCCTTTGAATCTAATCAAAGTAGAAAACCAATTGTAAAAGCCTATTTTAAGATTCTGTTTCTCAAGAGCCACTCCTGGTACCAAGCTGTATTAGTTAGGGTTCTCTAGGGAAACAGAACCAACAGGATATAACTATAAATATGAGATTTTATAAAAGTGTTTCATCAACTGTGGGGATGCATGAGTGCAAATTCCATAGGGCAGGATGGACAAGTCCAAATTCTGTAGGGCAGGCAGCAAGCAGGCAACTCCAATGATGGTCTTTGATGGACTCCCTAGGAGAAGCTAGCTGGCTGAAGCAAAAATGCAAGTTCTCTCTCTTCTCTCTTAAAAGTCTTCAACTGATTGGACTAAATCCAACTGACTGAATTCTTTCATTGCAGAAGACATGCCCTTCATTGATATAATCAGCCACAGATGTGGTCAATTGACTGATGATTTAATAAACCAGCTTTCTGGCTTATTAACCAGCCCAACTGTCCTTGCAGTAATGGTTAGGCCAGTGCTTGCTTGGCCTGGGCACCATCACCTGGCCAAGTTGACACATGAACCTAACAATCACAAGATATTCTATCAAAGGTGTATTGAAGACTGCTTCCAACTACTGTTTAGAATTATCAATTTCTCCCTTTAGTTTTGCCAATAGTTGCTTCATGTATTTTGGGACTTTATTGTTAGGTGCATATATGTTTATAGTTACTACATATTCTTTACAGAATGACTCTTTTATTAATATATCATGTATTTCTTTGTTTCTGGTAACATATTTTCACTTAATGTCTATTTTGTCTAATATTAGTATAGCATCTCCAGCTCCCTTTTGGCTACTGTTTGCCTGGAACATTTTCTTCATCCTTTCACTTTCAACCTGTTTGTGTCTTTGGGTCTAAGGTGAATCTCTTGTAAACAACATATAGATAGATCATCTTTTTTTTTTTTTTTTTTTTTTCTATTCTGCCTATCTGTATCTTTTGGTTGGAGATTTTAATCCTTTTATATCCAAAGTAATTACTTATGAGGTAGGACCTACTTCAGCCATTTTGTCCTTTTTTTTTTTTTATCTTATACCTTTTTTGCTACTCATTTCCTCCATTACAGCATTCTTTTGTGTATAATTGATCTTTTGAAGTGAAAGGAATCCCCTTATCATTTCCTTTTGTGTATATATTTTAGATTCTATCATTTTGGTTAACATGGGATTTACATTTAATATCCTAAATCTATAATAAATGGTTTGAAGTGATACTAATTTAACTTCAGCAGCATACATAATCTCTGTTCCTATACTCTTCTGTCCCCCTCATGTGTTGTTTATGTCAACATTACCTCTTTATATTTTGTGTGCCCATACCACAGAAATATGATTATTTCTTACGCATTTGTATTCCAAATCTTGTAAAAAATAAGAAGTAGAATTACCCACCTACTTGTCCATGTAGTTACCTTGACCAGAGATCTTTATTTTTTCATTTGGCTCCATGCAACTCTTTAGTGTCCTTTCTTTTCAACCTGAAGAACTCCCTTTTAGCTCTTCTTGTCGGGAAGGTCCAGTGGGAAAAAAACCTCCTCAGATTTTTTTTCTTTTTTTTTTTAAGTTTGAGACTGTATTAAACTCTCCCTCTTTCTTGAAGGTCAGTTTTGAAAGATATAGAATTCTTGACTGGCAATTTTTCTCTTTCAGTACTTTAAATATGTTGTCCCACTGCCTTCTTGCCTCCATGGTTTGTGATGAGAAATGAATACTTAATCTTATTGAGGATACTTTGTACATGATGAGTCACTTTGCTTGATGCAGAATTCTCTTCATCTTTGCCATTCAACAATTTGATTTTGATACGTCTCAATATAGGTCTATTTGGATTTATCCTGTTTGGAGTTTGCTGAACTGCTTAGATGTACATATTCATGCCTTTCATCAAATTTGTGAAGTTTTGGCCATTACTTCTTCAAATATTCTTTCTGTCCCCTTCTCTTTCTCAGACTCCCATACAACATATGCTGTTAAGCTTCATGTTGACCTCCATGTCTCTTAGGCTTTCCTCACTTTTTTTCATTTCTTCTTTCTTTCTGATTCTCTGACTGAATAATTTCAATTATTCTGTCTTCTAGTTCTCTGATCCTTTCTTCTACCTGTTCAAATCTGCTGTTGGACCGCTCAATGTATTTTTAATCTCAGTTATTGTGTTTTTATCCCTTAAAGTTTTGTTTGGTAATTTTTTTAATTTTCTAATTCTTTCTTTTGTTCATGCATCATCTTCTTGATTTCCTTTAGTCTTATGTCCATGTTTTCCTTTAGCTCATTGAACTTACTTAGAAGAGTTGACTTAATATCCTTGGTTAATTGCTCTAATGTCTGTGCTTCCTCTGTTGTTTTATTTTGTTCCTTTGTGTGGGCAATCTCCACCTATTTTGTTATTGTTGCTATTGTTGCTGTTGTTTGTATACTTTGTGATCTTTTTGTGAAGTTTAGGCATCTGAATATTTTGATGCGCTAACTCTGGGAGTCATATTCTCCCTCTTACCCAGGGATTCAGCGTAGATTGGCTGTGTTTTGAGGTTCTGCCTCAATGTTTAGCCCAGTTTCAATTGAACCTATAGAACAGTCCATGGTAAACAGTTAGGCTCCTTTCAGGTCTCTCTGAGCTAACAACTTGCCATGGGCATGTGTAGTAGCTTACAAGAATCCTCCAGTATGTGCAACTCTTTCCCCTCCAAGAAAGGAGTTTCTTTCCCCAGTTTCTTCTCCCAGAGTCCTGTGCTATGATCTTTATCTTAATTACCATCTTTCATCCCTGGCAGCTACAAAAAGGTCAGTTCTACTCCTGCACTCTTATCTACTTTTCACTCCAATTTTCAGCATTGGCTCATCTTAGCTCCCCCATTTCATACCACTTCTCTGCCCTAATTCATTCTGGGTTAGGGAACCCAGACATTTGCCCTGAGTTAGTTTTCCACCTAGCCACTGGGGCCAATGTAAAAAGATACCCAATATTTTCATTTAAATGTAGCAATAATCAGGCCCTAAGAACTCACACCTGAAAATGTGGGGGCTGCCATGCTCCTGCTGTGGGTCACAGAAACTGCCACAAACAACTGAGCAAGGGGAAAGGGCCCAGACAGGAAAACTTGTCCCATGGCTCTCCTACAGTTTTTAGTTATTGTTGTGTTGTTGCTTTTTCCAATTCATTGTTCATTGAGTTGTTCTGTAGCCTTGATCATCTTCCAGAATTTTGAAAAAGTTGATTCTGTCAGATTCTGCACATTTTTCAGTTTCTATGGGGTACCATCCACCAGGGTCATCTAACTGCCATTTTGCTGACATCACTTCAACTATAAATGGTTATTTTTGATAATTTCATCCAGTTTTGTCACTGCTTTTTGGGAAGCGGATTCACCAAGTTCCTCACATATACAAAATAGTTTTGAAATACAGCTAGTTTGGTGAAACTTTTCAGAATCATTACTTGGCAAAATTATGAAAGCTATTAAGAGAGAACATAATCATTAGTGCCAGTTTTAAGGTACTAACTAAGAGGAATTTTTAACTATAAGATTGATGGTGTTGGATTAAAATCAGGCCTGATGACATACATTTGCTTTTCCTCTAAAATAGATGACCTCTAGGCTAGGATGAAGGTAAGAAGAGGTTTTAATTATCCTTCTCAATAGTCCATTTCTGAATATTCCAGTTTCAGAGACTCAATAATTATAACCACAAAGAAATTGCATAGTTAGTATTTTGTTCAAATAAATACCAAGTGATAAATTCAGAGTATCAATGTGAAATCCCTAATTAAAGAAAAAACTATTTAGTTACTTCATACAACTCTATGTGGACTTTGATATTTACAAAAGGATTTCACTGAACTAGCTTCCTGGTAGTCCACTGAAATTCAAAGTCATGCTCATAACCATTAATGAGAGTAGAATTCAAAGAAACACGATAAATCACTGGAGCATTTTTAGGTATTTATGATTAGGATGCTGCTCTTAATCAATGTCATTCTACTCTTATGGGTTTCCACAGTTGGGGGACAAGGTAAGTTGCAAACAGACCTGAATATTTAGTTTCTCTCTCAAATGTATGTGGGTTTGTGTGCATGTGTGTGTGTATAAGTACATTTTTATGAAAAAAATTGGTGATAAAATTCTGAATGAGGGATCAAAATATTAATATATTTAATTGAAATATCATCTACAATGCATTTAAATGGAAAACAGAATAAACTGGGTTTCCTCTATTCTCTGAGTTCCAAAGTGTGAATAGCCACCAAATACAGAATTTGGAGAAGAGGTAAATGATGAAAAAACATGCATCTAATGAAGGTCACAGGGTGAAATACCATGCATAAACTCTGCAATTCCCTGACTAGAAAAAACTTCCCAAGAAGTTTCAGACATCTTCAAAATGTTTGAAGGATTTTATTTTCATAGATTTGTTATAAAAGATTTTAAATATCTTTAAACTTAGATATTTCCCATTTAAATCTAATTATCATTTAACAAACGGTTATCTCTTAATAAAACAGTAGAGTATATCCTTATTTTTATATGTAAACCAGTGAAATGCCAATAAATAATTTGAGCTTCCTGGGCTCTTCAACAAAATTTGAAGGTTGAAGGAAATTTTACTTCTTCATTAAAACTATGACTACCTCTCATAATATTTTAAAACTGTCCCATCTTATTTAATGTTGAAATAAAAAAACCATCATAACCAAATGATTGCAATAAAACTCATTAAATATGAGTGTAAATGGAATTTGAATCACTGCACTTTACTGTTTAATTTCCGGAAAGTGTGTATTTTACTCTTTTGTTGCTTGATAATTCTTGCATATTATTGAAGTTTTATCTGCACAGTTTCTCTTCAGTCCTAGTACAGGAAGAAAATAGGAAAAAATAAAACACTTTCCTTTTAAGATCCACCCTTACAAAAGTTGCAGAACACTATTTCAATGAACTTGAAGCTCATTCTATTTTTTTCCCACTTTTACTAGTGAGTTATAATCATAGGAGAGCAGTTAACTGACAGGGAGAAAGTACTGCCTCTCCAATGACAGACATAGCTTAGTGTCAGTTAAAAATACAAAATTATCTGGTTAGCCAAGAGTTAGGGCAGTATCTTCACAGCATCCTCAATGAAGAACTATGTGTATGGGTATATTTTCTTTTACTACTTGTGTTCCTCTCATATATTGAGTGGTTTAAATTTCTGTTAGAGATGATACTAAAGGAGACATCTAAAGGGGAAAAAGCAGAATAAGGTAAGCGTAAAAGTGCAAAAGTAATGCATAGAATTTTGACAACCCCTATCTCAGAAAAAAATATTCAAGTTGCAGTCTAGACTCCTAGAAAAACTTCAGTGAAGCTCTTTCCAAAAGTTGTCTTGGTGTTAATTGACCTATAAGTTTGTATTGCACTTATGTTTAGGTGACTAATGAGGGACTGCTCCCCAAAACAAAACAAACAGGCTAAAATAACATTGGTATTAATTGAAAACTCTGCATGATTTCAGTAGTAAAATATTTGTTGAACAACATATTATACTTCATATAATAACTGCATCAAAGAAGCTGAAATAAAAAGAAAAGCTTAATCATGCCTCACTGCAACTTAGCATGTTCTAAGAGGAAAAAAGCATGTAAAAAGTAAGTAGATTGTAAGAACATAGGAAATAAAGTTTTGAGAGAATTTAGAAATAATATTCCCATTATTTTGAAACTGGCATTCATAGTTAGCACCATGCCTGATATATAATAGCTGCACCACAAATATTTGCTGAATATTGTAGAATGAGTTTTGAAGGATGGATAGAATGGAAATAATCGGATGATGGGAGAAAAGTTATCCTGGATTTCAAAGAATATGTGGTAACAAAGAATACGTAGGTACCAATGCATGGAAAGCAAGATCTATAATTTGACTGTAGCAAAACATATCTAAAAAAGTGTTATGGGAGGTGACACTGCCGGTGTACGAGAGGGTCTTTCCCCAAAAATCTCTCCAAAACTATCTAATGTCTAATGTCAGTTTTTAAACAGTTAAATAAGCAACTTCAGGTTTCACAAGATTAAATACAGGAATTAATATTGAATTAATAGTTTCAAATATTGTACAACATTGAACATTACCTGCAGCCATATGAAAAGCAGGAATTTCCCTGGTTAACTAGAGCTGAATTTCTGAAACCTAATCCTTAACAGCAATACTATATCGAGGAAATCACTTGAGCTAAAAAATGAACTTAACTGTTTTTCTCAAAAACAGAGTACAATGGTGTAATTATTTCACACATTTTCTAAGCTTTTAAAATATATTTTCAAATATAGTGTGTGTGTCTACACACATATGGATACACACATATTTAGCTCATTAGAATTTAACTGTAATGTTATCTTGATTGGGTGGTTCTTGTTGATTCTTTGCAGTCTCTAAATTGTTTATACAGGAATGTATTGATTTTATAACAAAATATTTTTAAATGATGGTATTAAAAAACACAAACGAAATTACCTCTCCATCATTTTACTATACTGGGGTAAAAATAGACAAAATAGAAATTCCTTGTGGAGATATCTGTGATTTTCATTCAGAAGAATAGAAATAGGAAGTTAATTGTGAGCTAAAGCATAGCCCTATCTCTCACGCCACTACCAGCACACTGCTTCTCCTTACTCTCTGCCTTCGTTCTTCAATGGTGGTATGAAGTTTTCTTCTTGAAGATACTGCAGCAGAGTTCATACATAACAGGACTCCGAAATGTAAAGTTAGTATCCACTGGGAATGGCTTCCTCCACTACTCCTGCACTCTTAGAGATCTATCCTTGTCCCTGACCAATTAGTACTTGGAAGGTATTTAAACTAGTGGTATAAAATAAGCTAAATGAAAGGAAAAAGTCATCAGTGAGATGATTAAAATATGATTTAACAGTTCACTAATGTAGACTATTATTTAATTGTTCATTTTGTTTTATTTTTCCCAGTGGGATTTTGTGGTTTTCCAGAAATAAAACATGGCAGTGTATTTGATCAAAAGAGATATAATCCATTTTTGCGAGTACCCATGGGACATTTTTTTTATTACTCCTGTGAATACAACTTTGTGTCTCCATCAAATTTCTTTTGGACTCGCATAAACTGCACAGAAGAAGGATGGTCACCGACACCAAAGTGTCTCAGTGAGTAAATGCCCAATCTTCAGATGCAGATGAATTATTCAGTGAGTGAAGAAGGTTGAGCCAAAAGAGATCACAGGATCTTCGCAGACAATTACAGGGACCAGAGAAGCCAGCAAAGATGACAGATGTAGTCTTTTTTGTGAACCTTTTCAGAAAACTAAACGAAGAATAAATATATGAAACGGTTTTGGATTATCTAGAAGTGCTCCATAAATTGAAATTTTTGTTTTAATAACTGAGGATTAATACTTTTGACTACAAATGTTTCTTTCCTAATATCAGTTTGGTAACAGCATGACCATATTTTTCCCCATGAAAGTTTTTACATACAGATTTTTTTTAATTTATCATTCTCATAATTATTTCAAGGATTATATTAAGTTTAGTATTTTCACTTTCATATTTCCATGAATCACTTATTTTGTCCTTAAAAATTGTATCTATATCAATTCTTCAATAAATATGGGAAGAAGACTCCGGTGAGTGTTGAAAGAAAAAAATCAATGGGAGGCAGAACTAATGAGTCACAAAGGAGCTGGTTCTTTCTCCTTCCATAAGACATATTTTGAGTTAATTCTCATAATAGATATATTAAGATAGTGTTTGTATCTAAAAGAGCTTTATTAAACATAAAATATTTTATTATAAAAACACAGACCAAAGGCATGGAATATTTATTTCCTTTCATATGTATGTTATATATATGAAATACATAATACATATATATGTATACATGTGAAAAATGCGTATTATATATTATGAATATATAATACATATACATATATTAGTATGACTTAACTTATAGGTTTTATTTATTTATTATGCTTGATTCCATTTTGGAAGTTTGTCGTTCTTTTGAAAATATTTAAAAATATTTTAAAATGCAATTTTACCCTACTTTTTTCTTTTTTACCACTTCCATGTTTTACATTAACTACCTTTTTGGTCCTTAGGACTGTGCTTTTTCCCTTTTGTGGAAAATGGTCATTCTGCATCTTCAGGACAAATACATCTGGAAGGTGATACTGTACAAATTAAGTGTGATCTGGGCTACAACCTTCAAAATAATGAGAGTACCATTTCATGTAAAGAAGGTGGCTGGTCCACCCCTCCCCAGTGCTTCAGTGAGTAAAATAACATCCTCTGAGATCTTGCTCTATTTTATGATTTCTTAAAGGAAATAAATCTATTGTCAAAGGTTAAATATAGCTTTTAACGGTTGCTTTTACTGACATTGTGCACTTGTTTTTAGTTCTAATTGTGTCTGAGTAGAAGTGCATATCTCTGGATAGAGAGCGTGCCTTCCTATGTAAATCAAATGTATATAATAAGTAGAAAAGTTACACAAGAATAGAGTGAAGCAGTTTGAAGATAGTACTTTTATAGTAAAGCAATACCCATTTACTTTACTTTATGTTTTAATGTTTACATTAAATTTATAAAGTCAGTTGGCAATAAATGATTACAAAGCTAAAGTATTAAAGTGAAAATAAGTCCAATACAAGTGAAAGTGTCTTATGATTAAGGCAATATTTTTTTGATACTGAGCCTTTATAGGTTAATATTAAATTCATATGATTGATTCACTAAGCAATCAGTTTCTATCTTTTTAAAAGTTTGGACTTCTAAGAGTTGGATTTATTGTGAATGGCTTAGAAATTAGACAACAGTTTCCTTTGTTTGTTTGTTAAACTGTGGTATAAATGATGCCATCTCCCAGACATGTCGAACTCTTGCAATTCTTTGTCTTAGACAGCCCCACAAAATTTCATCCAATGCTTACACAGTTTAGTATTAACCTAAGTTTCATGGAGATGCTTAAGCAAATTTCTAGGTCTCTTTCTCTACATTGCACCCTTCTCTGTTACTCTGTCTTATAAATTTTATTCACCTTAGCCTCACAATTCTGATATCTCTCTGCTCAACTGAGGGAGACCACAGGGCTTTGCTTGTATTCCCTTCCCTGCAAGACTGACTGGAAAATGCCTCTGCACCAAGATCAGGGGCAGTTGTAGTCTCGTGCTTTGGGATTTTGGGTTTTTGTTTTTCTTAATTATCTCAGTCATCACAATTCTGTGCTACCTGTCTTCCAGTTTTCTGGAAATATATTTTGTACAGTTTCTACCATTTTTTTTTTTCAGTGGGATGGTATGCTGATACCAGCTGTACTTCAGGAATTTGAAGTCTTTCAGCACTCTTTTTATTGCTGAATTTTTATGTTATCAAATAGTACACCACATCTTCCAATTTAAAAATTTAAATCTCTAAAAAATAGGAGTCTTCTTTAAACAGATTGAATTGCAATAGTTGTCCAGTTCCAGTTAGGTCAAAGACTCTATTAAAAATGGCTTAAAAACAACTAACCTTTGCAAAAAAGAAAAAAACAAATTTACTGACTTCATACCTCCAAAGTCCAATGGTTGAACAGGGTTCAGGGTTTGTGGACTCCAATTATGGTATAAATATTCCATTGTTCTCTCTATCTCTTGGACAAGCTCTCTTCATTTTGTGGTATGATTGCAATTGTCAGTCCAAGACTTGCTTTTTAGAAGCTTGCAAACTCAAGGGAAAAAAGAATATCTTCCTAAAACCTTTGCCAAGACATAATCATGGACAAATCTATTGGAGCTATTTGCATAATATATGCAATCCTGAATGAATCCTTGTGACCAGGGGAATGGAGAATTCTAATGGGCTGGGTTAAAGTCAGGGTGAGTAGGAGGAATCCCCACTTCAACCACATCAACTTTATATCCCATAGGGAAGGATATCCGACAGGACACAGGAAAAAAGTATGACAGTATGGTGGGAAGCAAATAAGGATATTTTCTTTAATAGTCAATAAAAGTCATAATTTGTGAATTTCACACTTTTACCAAGTGAATTTTTAATTCTAATTAATATACACGTCAATTGTTTTCTGAAGCCCCAAACTATTTTAAATAGAAAGTTTGACAGAAAATTCTTGTTTCCATCTTTTATAATTTCCATTATATTTCTAGTACCAAAAATTTTTCTATCGACTCATAATGCTCAGATTATACTTTTAAAGAAATTTATCAGAACTAGCAGAGAACAATATAAAGTTATACTGATATGGGCTAGGGAGCTCTGTTTTTAACATCCCTTTAGGGGAGGGGTGTTTTCAATACTCAACATACTACAATTAATTATACGTCTTATTCTTTTTTATTCTTAAATCACCATAAAATGGTCAATGGTAACCCCTACAAACTGGCTACTGTATATTTTGTAAGACTCCATTAGCCTGTGAATAATTCCATTGCTTTCTGGCACAAAAAAAGTATCCCAGGGTTAATTTTTTCTTGTTCTGCCCCAGAACTGGATTCACCCATATCTTTGTTGGTCCTAGTTCCTTTTAGTGAGTCATTACTCACCATTTAGATAGAAACTTGCCAGTATCAATCTGTTTCAAGTTTTAGCACATTTCATTTATTTGGACAAGCAATGCAATTTCTTCCTCTTCAATTTCTCATCAGGATATTATTTCCTTCCCTTTCTGCTTGTTTCTAAACATTCCCAAAACAGATAATGTACTGGGGTTACCAGAATAAAAAGAGGAAGTCAGAGTCTCCAAAGTAGAAGTATTCAACAGAACACTGTGTATCCAAGGTTTACTGGTGAACCAAGAAAACCAACTGTGGAGAGTCAGTGAAGTTTCAGGCCAACTGGACACCAGCACTGTTTCTCAGAAAGATTACCTCTGGGTCCATGAGTAAATGATTTCACTTATTTGAGCTATTGGTAGTCACCTGCAAAATGAGAATGTTATACCAGTAGGTTTCTTCTACTTCTATTTAGTTAACAATGAACATTTGAATGTTTGAAACATTGCATGTTTTTCTTTATTTAAATTCCTAAATTGTTTCTACATGTAAGTGAAAGGTCTTATTTTCTGCCAACTGTTTTAGATTTGTTGAAGAATATTTAGTGGAAAGTGTCTCTAAAAAAGGAGGAAAAGAGTAGCAACAGGGGAAAGAAGAAAGACTGGAAATGAAACTAGGGTAAGACATTTAGAAAGATGAACAATCAGTTAAGAGGAATAAGGAAGTACAGAAAGAATGAAAGATCTAGAACAAGTGCTCTAAACTTTGATATTTACACTTTTTTTTTTGCTCCCAAAAACAGGTTGTGGAGATGCTGATAAAATCATTAATCATTTCATTAATCATGATATATGTATTTAAATTTGTGGCAATATTTAGAACATTGAAAATAACACACTTTAAAAAAGTATTGGCCTTTCTCTTAAAGTTACTGCCTTAGAAAGAAGGCACATTTTTAAATAGTCATACATATCATAACTAATCAGCTCCATGCCTTTACTGAGATCTGCAAAAGTGAAGAAAATCATGTCTCACACTGTTTTCCTAGATTTAAAAAATCAATCTTGAAGAAAATCCTTTCATCATATCAAACGCCTCAAATTCCACCATGATTTGTTTACAGGAATAATCTATCTTTGGTTTCATTTTCCCAGCATAGCAATTTCACCACCAGTGTCAATAAGCAACACAAAACAATATTATCCTGTGTTCCAAAACAGGTACCTGCATATGGTGGGTTGCTCAAGTTATGCGATGGCATGCCCTGAAATGGTGTAGAACAAACCATGTGCAAAAACTCATTGCAGCCTCGATAGAACTATCAGTCTATTATATCCATCCATCAAGCAATATATATGCATAATATAATATATATAGATACAATGATTTTTCTCTTATAGTGATTTTCATAGTTTCAGCCAAACAATTATTTTATGAATATTTTTCTACTTTATGGACTACACATCAGTGTTACCAAGATGTGAGCCCACATTGAAAGGACTACATTTAACATTTTCTATAATTTGCTGCATCCTCTTTATACTAGAATTTATTATATTATTTGATAAAACAATGTTGCTGCTTATTTTATCATCAGATCCTAAGACTATAAGTGAAGTTACCTTTTGGCCTTTTTTTCAAACATTAAATATATATAGATATCTTTTTATCAGTTTTAAATACTATCTTTTTATTCCCAGTAATTAAAGATTAGGAGACCCATGTACCTACTCTGCCACTCTGTTTTCCTTTTTTGGGGGCACACAATTACATGTAACTTAAAAATATGTATGGAAAAAAATCTTTCAAATGAATAAAGCCTGAAATTCTGAAGTTTCTCCTGTTTCAATGAACATTCTTACAGGCTTCAAGTATCAAAATCATTTCTCAGCATAGCTTGCATATTCTTTGTTGAAAAAGTCAGAGATCAGTTTTGGTCATATGTAATGTCCATATGCTGATATGTTCATAGGCTATAATTAAATTGATACAGTAGTGAAAAACAAACATTAAAACACAAATTTATCTAACAATAGAACTCTACAAAATGGTGCTTTGCAAAAACTCTTGTTTGGTTTTGTATTGGTTTCCCACAACTACTGCAACAACTTACCACAAACTTGATGATCTAAAACAACACAATTTCTTCTCTTACAGATTATCTTATAAATTCAGTTCTGGGGGCCAGAAGTCAAAAGTTAGTTCCACTGGGCAAAAGTCAAGGTGTCAGTTGGGCAGTTTCCCCCCAGTGGTTCTAGGGAAGAATTTGTTTCCTTCTCTTCCAGCTTCTGGAGGCCACCAGTATTCCTGGCTTCGGGTCCCTTCCTCCATCTTCAGAGCCAGCAGTTTAGTGTCTTCAAGTATCTTTCTTTCCGTTGCTCTGCTTCTACCATCACATCGCCTTCTGTCTCACTCTGACTCCTCCTGCATCTCTCTTATAAAGAGCATTGTGATTGCATCAGACCCACTCAATCCAGAACAATCTTCCTTAACTTGATCACATCTACAAAGTCCCTTTGGTTATGTAAGGGTTACATTCACAGTTTTGGAGATAAAAACATAGGCATCTTTGGTGGACCATTATTCAACCTGCCACAGCTATTTACAGTAAAATGAACAGACATATTTACTTACAGAATCCTGCTATTTACTCTGACAACTAAAGGAATAGACAGTCTGCCAGATTAAAATCTCTGGCCTCAAGGAAACTATAGATGAGTTCCTTTTCCATATTCCCATTACACTCTATCTGCACTACTGGTTCCAAACCCCTAGAGTCAATTCTTTTACTATTTGCTATGTGCTATTTATTATTTGGTTCTCTAGACATGAATTCAGTGGCATTCTGGGTCTTTTGCAGCACCTAGTCTGAGACCCCCAAGGAGCTGAATGAATTCTCCAATTGCTAAGAAATTCAAACCAATGTGAAGACTTAATAAAGGTGTCAATTCATTGAGAATCTCCCAGAATGTTTTGCAGGAAATTATTAGTTTCCTGGGTTAGGTTTCCCTTGGACATGCAAAACTCTACTGGAAAGGGTTCTTTGCTCTTGTTTTTGAATTATTTATGATTTGCCTTATTCCATATAAAGTTGTCTACATTTTACACAGTTTCCCAGAACAGTTATTGCAGAAAGCTATTAACAGTTTATTTTTAATGCTATGAAAACTTGGATTGCCAGGAAAATTCAAGGTTGTTGTTTCCCTAGCATAAGGCTTCCTTTTTTTTCTTTTTATTGTCATATTCATTGACCGAGCATGAAAAATTTTAATAAACATCATATTTTCCTTGTGTTTTTATTTCTTTTAGAAAGATGCTTAAAATCAGATATTGTAGTTGAGAATGGGTTTGTTGTTGAAAAAGAATATGCTTATTCTTTACATAAAGAAACACAATATAAGTGTAAATCAGGATATTCAACAATTGATGGAAAGACAACAGGGACAATTCAATGTCTGCCAAATGGATGGTCAACTCAACCAACTTGCATTAGTAAGTAACTTTATACTTTATTAAGCAATTTCCTGAACATGTTAACATCAAAGTTTGCTTTCAACTATTATTTTCCTTTTTTTCAACTATTATTTTCCTGGACTTAGATGGTATCATATGAAATGATGGCAAACTCATTTTAAAATAAAATATATTAATAAAATTTCTAAATATTTTTCATTCCAAATTGATTTAACTTTTTGGACTATGTCTTTCTACTTCATAGGAGATCATTCCCTCATTGGGGTCCATTTATTTCCTTGAAGAAATGTCATTATTTAAAAAAAAAGAAGAAAAAAAGAAAAACTAATTAGTTTACAGAACTTCTGGCACAACTTTATTTATTTATTTAACTGTTTCAGTTTATTGACTTATTAGAAGTAAAAATAGCACAGTAAAATATGTTGCTTATAAAATTTTTCAGTGAATTTGATATATGAGCCAAGTAATGTAATAAGCAAGGAAATAGTTTTTCATTTTTTTAGTAATTATATCATGACAAGTTACCACTGGCTAGTCCTTTCGGATCATTTAAAAATGTGTAGTTAATTTAAATAAAAACTGATGTGTTTTAAAAGTTAAATTATGTGATAGGCTACTGCTAATCACAAAAATGTGTGACTCAAAATATAAAAATGAGGTTAAAAAACAACTTACATAAATTTTTAAGTAGGCAAAATTATTCTGTGGTGTTTGAAGTCAAGAAAGAGAGGTAGTGATTAGAAGGGGTCATGGGAGGCTTTGAGAATGTAGTTAATATTCTATTATTTTACCTGGGTGGTGGTTACATAGGTGTGCTTATTTTGTGATAATTTAACTATTCACCTGTGATTTGTAAACTCTTCTACATGTATTTTATGCTTCAATACATTTTTTAAAATACACAGTTGGGAGACAATGCTCCATAAATATTTTCACATTTCTGCTTAGTTCAGGCTTTCTGAGCAAACAACATGGACAGACATGGTTAAAGAATAATTAAATAGCAAACATACTTTGGAAGTTAGTATACAGCTCCAACAAGATTAAGAGATTTATCTCCCTGGAGCCATGTGTTCATCTTCCAGGGTAGTAAAAGCCTAGAGACCTTCCTTGCCCCTTCACAGAAAAGATTTGTTTTACATTCCAGAGTGAAGGTCTCCAGGCCATTGTGCCAGCCACCCTATATAAGGGCCAAGTCTCATAATTTGGCAGTTCCGCTCCTGTGGTGCAAAGCCACTGCAGAGCAAGATATCAGGCTCTCACTGCATCTGATGGATTAGGGACTGGGGCTCAGAAAACCAGAACTAAGATGCTCTGTGAGTTATAAACTGTCCTCTGATCTAAAGACCTTGTGTTTCCTGTCAGGATATAAATATATATGTATGTATGTATTCATGTATGTGTGTGTGTATTTATATATACATACATACACATATATATCCAAACTAGTATTTATTACACTACTATTAGTGTATATTGTGTGCTAGATAGACAGAACTCTGTAACTATATAAATATATGTTTATATATAAAACACATTGCATTTTATTCAGGAGTTGGTGTATGCTGAAAATGTACATAAAATATTTACTAACTTAGTATGATTTTTCTAAGATGTATTTTGTTTGCTAAAACCTAATGATTGTTAGAGGTTTTTGTCTGCTTGTGCCTTGGGAAAACATTAGAAATAAAATCTTGATTTTTAATATACCATAGAGTCTTGTGTTATGCCAGCATTTGTTAATGCCAGAAAGAAAAGCAATGCCATATGGTTTAAGCTCAATGACAAGTTGGACTATGAATGCAGTGATGGCTATGTAAGCAGAGATGGAAACACCTCAGGCTCCATAGTATGTGGAGAAAACGGCTGGCCCCACTTACCCACATGCTATGGTAAATATTTTTTTCTTTTGGAAGACAAAATAATTCTGAATGTATTTCTTTGTGTGTGTGCTTTAAGCAGTGATGTTTCCTAAGGAACAAGAGTCAAAATTCAAGATGTCCCAAAAAGCTTTAGAGCCAAAGGTAAATATCAATATAATAACCTAGATTTGACAAGCATTTAGCACTTTCAAAACAAGGTTGCTTATATGACATACATATCATATTTATAACTAAATGAAAGCTATTTAAAAGGTATCTTGAATTCCAACTGCCAGTTAATCAAAACTAAGCATACATCACTGAAGTTATGGTTTGTTACAACTTCTTCAGCAACTTTAGATATTTTGCTCCGTGATCTTCTCGTTGTACTATAAACTGTATAGTCAGAGTCTTGGTTTTAAAAGTGGCTCAAAATGCTTTCTGATCCTGCCAAATCATACCCTACCTTAACAATAGCAGCATGTTTCATTTCAACTGCATTAATTTCCTATTGCTGCTCTAACAAATTACTACAAAGTTAATAGCTTAAAACAATACAAAGTTATTATTTACAGTTTGGAAGGACAGAAGTCCTAAATTCAAGGTATTCAAGTGGTGTGTTCCTTCTGGAGGCTCTGAGAGATAATCTGTGACCTTGCCTTTTCCAGGTTCTAGAAGCCACCAACATATCTGGTTGAGAGTTGTGGTCTTTTCCTCAAATCACTTTGCCTTCTGCTTCTCTTTTCACATCTTTTACTCTTGATTCTGATGCTCTCAAAGTAGATCCAAACAAAGGACCTTTGTGATTATATTGGGTCCACTCAGATAATTCAAGATAATATCTCCATCCCAAGGTCCTTAACGTAATCACAAAGTCTGTTTTGCCATGCAAGGTAACTTATTCACGGATTTCAGGGATTAGGAAGTGTATATCACTGGGGACCATTATTTGGTCTACACCATCATATAATAACTATATATGGATAAAAGAGTTGGAAAACTCTACATCAGCCAAGGTCAATCATTTTCAACAGTATTTTTTTAAGAATTGGATGAGAAAACAATTTAAACAACCAAAAAAGAATTCTCATGCAAAATATTAGAATACAAAACAGGGATAAAGAGGTGCAAATTTTAAAGGTAAGTTATGTTCCAGTGAGATCTGTTCAAATAAACTGATATTAAACCATTAAATGAATAATAATATATGGAGCTAGCTAGTTTAAGTAATAATTTTGAGATTATTTTAACTGTATTATCTTGTGATACATGCTTGATTTGTTGTGAGTATTCTTTTTATTTTGAGGGTCTTTTATATATTTTCACATATGAATTTCAATAATTTTATAAACTTACAATGATAAATTACGTGAGAAAAATATACATATGCTTATGCATATCCACTTCTAATTGTATCAGAAGATATTCATAATGTATTAGTTTTTATGAACATATTAGTAACACTGTTGAACATAGTGCAAAGATTCAGAAAACCTTGAATACAATTAGGCATGTGTTTTTTAAAAAAGTCTCTGATATTTATTTCCTCATTCGTAAAAGGAAGAATAATTTGCTTTTAATGTTCCCTCCAACTTAAAATTTATTGGATATATCTTGCTTGGGTGTTCCAGACAATCTAATTTTTAAACATTACTACCATATTTATGAAAAATTTAATTAAATTTGATGCATTTTAATTTCTTCATTTGAAGAATGATTTTCTTGTGTGACAAACTCATATTCTATTTTAAAAACAAATAATTAATAAAAGTTGATCCAAATTAAATAATTTTCCTTTACAAATAACATCTCAGGACTTACCTATTACAATCCTGAAGAGATTCTGATACAAAGTTATTGGGAGTAAATAATAAATTTATGTTTTTTGAAAGTAAGAATGTATTTCATGCCCCTCTGTATATATGCAGCCCTCTGCATTTTATTTCTGTATATCATACATTAAATTTATTTTTGCAATGAAAATTTCATATTTACATATGTTCATTTACTTTAATTTCATTTTTAGAAATAGAATGTCCTGTTCCACTTTTAGAAGAAAATGTAAATGCCCATCCAAAACAAGAAAAATACAGAGTTGGAGATGTGTTGAAATTTTCCTGCAGACAAAGACTTATAAGAGTTGGACCAGATTCAATTCAGTGCTACCAATTTGGATGGTCACCTAATTTTCCAACATGCAAAGGTCAATATTTATTTTATAATTGATGGAACAAGAATTAAATTTTTATATTAATGGCTAGGTATTACATCTATAATCTGATACAATGCAAACATTGGCAAGGATAGTATTTTAACCGGTAATGTGGAGGGATACATATGGTCCTTAGTAATTGAGTCACATTAATCATTCAAGTTTCCTAAATCAAGAAATAATTCTACCTCTATGTTCTGAAATATGTAATGGGATTTTATAGATCAAATATGGTAACTGGGATTGAGAGGCATCAGTTTTGTCCCCTGACCAGTATCAATAAAAATGTTAAACTTTTTAAAAAAGACTGTAGGGACCTTATCATATTTTATTAAATAATTGAGTCATCACATATATGGGTTATTCAATATAAAAGAATGATGATTTGTTATTTGCTTCAGATAACACTATTTTCATCAAATTTTTTGAACAAATGATTTTATTTATCTCTAGACATTAATAAAAAATATAATTATACTTTGTATATCATACCACATATTTGATAATTTAACATTTATGTAATATGTAGATTATTGAACATATTTTTAAATCTTCAAGAGTACAACTAATATCCTGGTTATAATAAACAACCTATAAAATATTTGGAAAGGGGCAATCAGGATATTTTATTATATAAAGGTAGTAAGAGTATACTGAGAAATTATTGTTAATTTGGTGAAATGTAATAAAATATTTTGTACATAGAGGTAAGTGCCCTTATGTATTAGAAAGCCATTCTGAAGAATTTAGGAGTGAAATCTCACCATGTTTATCATTTACTTTAAATTACTTCACAAAAGATTAAGTAAAGCAAAAGTCAAAATATCAACAATTTTTATATTTAAGGTAATCAGTATATCAATGTTCATTATGCATACTCTTTTTTTGTGTGTGTTAGTTTAAAATTGTCCATAACAAAGTCAGTGTTTGAGGAAAAGAATAGTCAATACACTATGTACATTTTAAAAAATAGACCTTAAAAAATAGGCATGTTGTATAAATGTGATTTAATTCTAGGTCTAACAAAATGGGCAACCCCACATTTTGTTAGTTTTATAATTTTAAGACCATTTTACCATTATTTACCCAGTTTCTCTATAATAGGGCAAGTGCAGTCATGTGGTCCACCTCCTGAACTCCCCAATGGTCAAGTTAAGTTGATAAGGAAGGAAGAATATGAACACAGTGAAGTGGTGGAATACGATTGTAACCCCACTTTCCTAATGAAAGGACCTAAGAAAATACAATGTATGGATGGAGAATGGACAACTTTGCCCACTTGTATTGGTAACTCCATATTAATATTCAAACATGAACAGCTACTTTTACTTTGTACTTATGAATAAATATATAGGTAAATGGTTTTAAAACATTTTAAAGATAATTTTTTAATTGAATTTCTCTAGAACAAGTGAAAACATGTGGAGATACACCTCAACTCAACCATGGCTATGTCCCAACCTCTGTTCCTCCCTATCGCCATGGAGATTCACTGGAGTTGAATTGCTCAAATGCATATACAATGATAGGAAATAAAATAATTACCTGTATTAGTGGAACATGGACTCAGCTTCCTAACTGTGTTGGTGAGAATGCACTTCTCAATTTGATATTTGATGGTTTATGACTTTTTAAATGAATAAATATATTTGTACCAGCATATGCTGGTGCCCATCAGGCATTAAGTTGTTCAGATTAAGAAATGTATTAAGACAAAATAATATTTGATCTTAATAAACTAAGCTGTGAAGGATTTCCTTTGGCCTAGGAGGACTGTGAAAAATTACCAAGACACTAAGGGTGCTGTGAACAAAGAAAGATTTGGAAACTGCTTTAGGATAATCCCAGACTGCCTTTTCCAGATCTATACAACTCCCCCATCACTGTGTAATGGAGCTATACCAGAACTGATTTTCCTTATTTCCTGGACAAGCCATGTTCTTTTAAACCCCTATGCCTTGTCTTGTGCCTGGCTCACTTCCTGGAATGTCTTTCTGCATTTTTAATTACATGTGAATCTTCTATTCAGGATTCAATTCAGAGTTAACTGCTGTCTGAAACATTTCTTAGTTCATTTTCAACAGCCCACAGCCCCATCTCAAAACTCCAGTAGAATATATTCGCTTTGCTGTGCTATCTGTATATACATTTATTATATCACTTATCACATTCTCTTGTAGTGAATAGGTAATCTTTATTCCCGTTTAGACTGTATCAGGATACCAGGGTCTGTTTATATGGAGCAATGCCCATTTCAGTGCCTTAAGATTTAGAACATTAACATTTCTTTGTCAGTAACTCTTTCTGGAATTATTTTCAGTTGCCATTCCATAGGCTACTCAACTAGGGCTTGGTGCATTTGGTGCCAGTTTTCTTCTTTGTCTCACATTTGCAAACTATACTTTCTGTTGATCATAAGGCTTTGTTGTATGGGTAGTCTATACAGGCTTTCCATCACCTTTTAGGTGAACTAATGTCTCTCAATCTGTCCCCATGTCTCTTCCTCAGCCAAAATCAGTTCTAGACCCATAGAAGTTCTAGATAAGAAGACATAGTGAGGTCCTTTGATTAAGTTGTATTTAAAAAATTGGGAAATGCCGAGAAAAATAAAGAGAATGCTACAAAATGCCCATGATCTCATTATCCAGATTGATAATTTTAATGTCATTTGCTTCAACTATCTAATTTTAGTAATATAATAAATCATTGAAATAAAAACACCAAAGAAAAACATTGAAATATCCATTTCCCTCTCTATGCATAAAAGCCAATACTAATTATGTGTAGAAATTGAACACTACACTTTACATTTTAGTTTCCCATGTGCACACATGCATCCATGAAAACAAAATAGTAGGAAGTGATTTATAAGCTTTCAGTAAAAATTTACAAAAGAAACTCATCATCTATTCATTGACATGCAAAGCGCTATTTCCTTCAGCATTATAATTTTTGCTGTGTTGTAGACAACCTAAGAAAGCACATTTTAAAATTTCATTACCCTATTGATAATGTGTATTATTTATTTTTGTCCTGCTATATAAACATGCTTGTGGTGTTTCCTAGAGTTTATCCTTAGAAGTGGAATTACTGGGTCCTAAGGATAGTCAGTTACAATTTTATAAGGTGCTGCCAAAAATACAAAGATTTCACCCCTCTCTCCGCCACCATTTGATATTTTAATATTTTTGAATTGCTACCAGTCTGATAGGTTAAAACCATTGTTTCATATTTATTTAATTTGCTTTTTTCCTGAGTAAAAAGGATATTGAGATTTCAGTACAAATAGCTATTGGCAGCTAGGATTTTCTTTTCTGTTCAATGAACATTTTTCTGTTATTTTTGTATTAATTGATTTTAAGGTATTCTTGAGTTTTAAATTGAATCCTTTCTTATTTGCATAGCAAATATTTTAAATTATATTTTGCTTTAATATCATGTTTTTATGATGTCACTTTTATTCAGAAGGTTTTGTTGTAGACCTATTTATAAATCTTTCTTTTATGTGTGCTTCTATATGAATGTCTTGTTTAGGAATCCCTTCATTTTTTAATTGCATAAAGAAATTCTCTTTTTAAGTCATTATGGTTTTGCTACCAATAGCTATTTCTTTAATCTCTCAGAGTTATCTGTGTATTAGAGGGCCTTTTTTTTTCTCCTTATGGAAAACTGTATCAACACCATTTATTGACTTGTCTGTCCTATTTCTACCAATATTTAATTCTCCATATGCCATTTGCTAACATCCTATTTATAAATATATCTATTTCTGGATTATATGTTCTAGTCCCTTAGTTTATCCATCTATTTCATTCTTGTACTAATATGACAAAATTGTTATGACATTTTTGTAATCCTTATTACTTATTAGGATTACCGTGGTGCTTTAAAATGTCCTAATACATTTGTATTTTAAAATCAAGTTCCATGATAGTTACAATTTAATTTTAATTGGGGTTGTCAAAATTTATAAATTTGGCTAGAATTAGAATTTTGCTGATATTGAACCTTTCACTGATACTGAAACTTCCTCCCATAAGTATAATACATCTATCTATTTATTCAGGTCTTATATTATGCTTTTCTATGTGGTTTTGTAAATTTCTCATTGAAATTATTTTACGTAGATTTTCAACAAAGTTTCTTTGGGACTAAATTAATATAATGAATGAGATCTTTTATTAATTTATAAATCTGAATAGTTCATACAGTCTATATATAAGAATATACTTTAGTGGTGTATAGCGATTTTATTTCCAGCAAACTTGCTAAATTCTTGTATTCATTCTAATATTGAATCTGGATATTTTATTTCTACAAATGTAATTTAATTTCTCTTATTTCATTGCTTTACCTCAGTTTTTACCTCTGCAAGATTCAGGAACAATAACTAGAATAATAATCATGGGCCCTGAATTCTATTCAGTTCTGGTGTTTATCGTCTCCCCTCAGGAACTAGGTCTTATCCTTGCTCTTTCTGTCCCCATGATTGTCTTAACTCCCTTCCAAATTTTCTGATTAGCTTGTCTGTGTATTTTCTCCATATTGTCTGTGTATTTTCTCCATAGAAGTAGTGAAATCCATTCCAGGTTTTTTTATCAGTCCATAAGGCTTGGTGCTCTGCTTCTTAATTTGAATTCTAGCAGAACTGGGCATAAGTATTTGCAAGGATTTTTGGTCTCCTTTGTCTTAACTCCAGCAACCTCAATAAATTAAAGCCATTAATCTTAAGCTTTAGACTAGCAGACTCTCCAGAATATAGAGGAGACAGCCCTGAACTACCCTGTCGCCTTTATCTCCTGGACTTTCAGAATATCAACTGATCCACGCACTTCTGGGGATGGATACTATATCTTTTGCACCTCCTTTGGGGATGGCAGATGCCTGGTCACTGGCCATCAGTGATGAACTACTGGGAGGAGATGTCTTCCACCTTCATGGAGGCACAGGCTCCATTAGAGGAAGGCATAGGTTGTGTACATTAATAATCACCAACATGGGGACAGGGAAGCACAGACACCCCAACCACTTAGCACCAAACATGGTAAATTTAAAATAGGATTTGTTGGAGAAAATCCCTCATAACCAGAGAAGCAGCAGAGCACACATGATGCTCCAGCTCTCATTATCCCATCCTTTGACACACCAAGGAAAGGGGTCCACAATGGTCTACATCTTTATGGAAGAAATGGTACAGATCTAGCAATGAAAGCTCCCCAGACATAGAAGGGGCCTGTTAAAGTTCATGTTCTGAAGCTCAATAGTGTTATCAGTGGGTTCTTCCCTTGGATTTACTCGACTTGCTGAGTCAGGTCTTTGTTAAGTGCCTGAAATGTGGGATTCCAATTCAATTCCAAATTTAAGGGCCATTCAGATATGCCTGTCCTTACTAACACTATACTTTCTAGAGACTTACTCATGCATCACCTCTTTTATTTTTTTATTTAATTGTTTCAAATGTATTTATTTAACACAATTTAGTGGAAGGCAATCATGTGTCTGTACTTTTACAGCGTCTTTAAAATTGGGCTGACTGTAGTTCCTGCAGTCACAATTCCTGGGTCAGGTAAAACCATATTGTAATTCTATTTCCCAGAAGACTTTCTGACATTTTTTCTATTATCCAAAGATGGGATGCAGTGTTTTTTTATTTCCTTTTTCATTTTTTTAACACCACTGACCATTTTATGCAATAATATCAGAATAACCTTTTGTGATATTGCTTAACAGTGTCAAACATGATTTAATTATACTATTAATATTTTAGGTATTTTTTGAGGTAATTCCTTAGTTTCTGTTTAATATTCTTGTTGCTTGAATGTTTTCATTTTTTTATAGCAACAGACCAACTTAAGAGTTGTAAAGCTTCAAGGATTTATCCCAGAGTTGTGTTCAGATCACATCTGCATGTATTTCATCATAACACCACAACATATTATAGATGTTCTGGGAAAAACAAATACATGAAAACAGTCTGCATAAACGGTAAATGGGATCCTGAACCAGACTGCACAGGTAAACTTTTTGTTTATCCTGTTGTTTCTTTACCAGCAAAATTCTTTTGAAATTAGTATGTTTTTTAATTAAGTTATTTATTGTTACACATAATTTTTAAGCTAAAGGTAAAGTTAGAAACTCCTTATAATTCTGTCCCTAGAGCAAAATTTTCTTTTAAAACTCCTGGATTTCTAGCAAAGTTTACGGAATAAAGCCCTTTTAACTCTATTATATACAGTCTCTCAAAGAAAAATAAAAAAAAAGAGCTGTAAGAATAGAACAAAGCTGAATCTTCAATGACAGTAGAAACAAGGAAAACCCAAATTACCTACTACAAAGCATAAGTGACAGATATTGTCACTTCTGGACCAAAAGTAGAGAGCAGGTTGAGAACCAGAAATGGATCTGAGCAAAAAATCATTTCCCTAAAAATGTCTCACATTCCTCCAAGGCTTAGCTTCAAATCATTTAATTAGAATAAAATGATTATAAACAACAAACAATTATAAAGTGGAATACCATATTAGATTTAAATAAATGAGATATGGAGAAGACAGTATTTACAGAAGAATGACAATAAAAGTAGAGAAGATAGATTGCAGACTTCTCATCAGCAATACAGGAGGCCAAAGGAAAACAGAGTATCTGGCAAAAGCTTAGAGAAAGTAATTATAAACCAAGAATTCTAAGCATAACTATCATTCAATAATGAGTGCAAAATTTAAAAATGTTCAGACATAGAAAAGACTAAGGGAACATACCTCTCAAAGTCTTACTTTGAAAGAAATAATATAAAACATACATCAAGATGAAACATTAATTTGTAACAAGATTGTGATGTCAGAAATTCTGAGAAAGAAATAATAAAGTACATAGTTATATTTAAATAGGTATTGATTTCAAGAAGATAAGTTAACTATAATTCACTTAAAACAAGATGAAATTTTGAAAAAAAAATATTTCAATATAAGGGAATAGAAGGCTGTTCTGAAAGCTTAAAGAATTTTAAAATCTTCTGTGTTCACACAGAATGTTTACTTAATTGACCAGTTATTATTGTAACAAATTGAAGCTCTCACAAATTTCAAATGTTAAAGGCCAACAGATCACTTTCTATGACCATAAAGAAATAACACTTAAAATTAAAGATACAAAGTTATCTACTTCCCTACTCTTCCCTCATTTTGTTAAATAACTTACTTCTAAATAATCTAATGATGTAATGATTTAAAATACTAAGAACTATAATATAATTATAATAACACATAGTAAAACCAATGAGATCCAACTTAACCAACATTTAGAGTAACATTCATAGCCTTAAATGCATTTGGCGGGGACGGAGGGGGGGGTTGCAAAATTAAGTAGGATATATACACACACACATACATCTTATTTTACAAGCTAGGTAAGATGATGAAAAATCCAGATATGAGGGGGGAAAGGAAATAACAAAAGCAGAAGCAGAAGTGAATGAAATAGAATATATTAAATACTGCTTGAATACTGTTAAATGATGTTCCATTCAATAAAAACTATTAGTTTGAAAAAACAGACCTGTCTAATCAAGTCAAGTCTAAGCATTTCTGCATTTCTACAACTGTAAAGAACATGCAAATACAAATATGGGGGAAATTGTATAAGAATACTATCTTTAAAATGAAGACATTAAAAAGGTAATTGAAAGAGAAAATACCATGGGGCATTTGTGGATTCCTGAGAGTGCCATTTCTGGAGATCTCCCTTGTCATTTCCTTGACAAAGCTCCACGCTTCATGGATTTCTAAATTCCATTCCATCTAAATTCTAAATTCCATTCCTCCGTTGAGTGTTACCTCATTCCACCAGGTTGACCTCTTGGGTGGAGCCCATTTCTGGGGGGTGCAATTCCAGCCAAATAGGTGCATCCATGTGTAGGTATTTCACTAGACAGGTGTTAGTCAGGAACTATTCTGTGCACCACTAATTCCGTGGGAAAAGTGGTTTTCTGGAAGCTCCCACTTCAGCTTGGCTAAGTTGAATGGCAGTTCCTCCCCCCCTCCACCATGGTCTATAGCATTCAGATAACTCTTTTTAAGGAAATCCTCACTATTGCCCTCTCAAAACTCATTTCTTCCCCTTGTTATACTTATAATAGTAGTTTAATGCTGGAAGAACATGTTTTATAATCTCTTGGCATATTTTTATAGATTGTTTAGCATTTCACTTTAAATATTGGAATAATTGAATTTGAGGGGACCAGGCAAAGAACAAGAAAATTCTTATTTTAATGCTCTGTTTTGTATATATGGACATAACTGGTTCTCAATGTATAATATTTCATAAAAAAGCAAGTTGATGCATGATAAACTACAGTATAGCACTTATGTAAACTAAAAAAATAAATTCACAGACACTAAAAATATATTATTCATGGATACCATGTATGCATTTAAAAGGAGAAAATAAGAACTGCAATTACATATAGGTAATAGGGTAGCAGGAAATAATGAGACTAGGTATGCCATAAGAGAAACTTTATTTTGGCTATAAAATTTAGTTTTCCTTTAAAAAATAAAGCAAAAGATGATGTCATCCACACCCTAACAGCAAGAAAAATAAAGATAAATACAGAATCACGGGCTTTTACAAATTCCATCAAAAAGCTAAAGATAGGAAGAAAATTAATAAACGACATTTCAGAAAGCAATATCTGTCCAAGGGGAAAAGAGAGTCTCATGGCTGCTTTCACCCTTCTTGGAACAGTGGTCGGATGAGGAAGCTACCAGAAACATGGATATAAAGACAAAAGTGGAAATCTTTACAAACTTTTGAAGGTCATATGAGGGCTGATTTGTTGGATTTTCTAAGAGCTACCATTGCAGTGACTTTTGAAGGAAACACTATTAATACACAAAAATCAGTTTTATTTCCTTATACTAACAACAAAAAATTGGCAGAAGAATTTTTAAAATAAATATCATTTGCAGAATATGGACTGCTGAGAAATAAATTTGACAAAAGATATGCAAGCCCTCTCAGAAAATGACAAAATATTATGGAGAGAAATTATAGAGGACTAAAAGAAATCAAGGATGTCACATGTTAATATATTACTAGACTTAATATTTTGAATTTGTTATTTCTTCCCAAACTTATGTGCATTCAATGCCATCCCAATCAAAACCGCAGCAGACTTTTTATAGAAACTGCTTCTAAGTTTTACTGAAAGTGCAAAGGACCTAGAATAGCAAAGCTAATGTAGAAAAATAATAACAAAGCTAGAGGAATTACATCACCTGATTTTAAAGCTATATAAAGCTACAATTATCATGACAGTGTGGTATTAGTTAAGGTTAAACAAGTAATCACTGAAAAAAATTATATAGTCCAAAAACACACTCTCACATATAAATTCAAATGGGATTTGACAAAGACAAATAAATGAATTTGCAGCAATTGGATATCAATTTAAAAAAACTATATCCTTATCTCACACTGTATGCAAAAATTAATTTTATGTGGAGCATATATCTAAGGTGAAAAATAACAAAACTTCTAGAAGACATAGGAAAATATTTTTATGACCTTGGGAGATTAGTTGCATAGATGGGATGAATAAATATTGCTATTAAAAAGCAGTAATCATAAAATTAAAATTGGTAAAATTTACTTCACTAAAATTAAGAACTTTTGTTCAACAAAAGACATTAATACAGTGAAAAGGCAAGCCATCAACAGGGAAAAGATATTTGCAAAACATGTATCGGTCAAAGGACTCTTACTTTGAATATATAGAGTACCATTAAACCTTTAAATCAATATGAAAAGACAAACATGCCAATTTAAAATGTGCAAAAGACTTGAACAGGTACTTTTTAAAAAGGTCATTCAAATGCTCAATATGAAAATATGTGTGTTACACTTTAACAAAAAGTAAAACAATAAAAAGCAAATTAAAATCAACAGAATAAGGAAAAAAAAAGAAAATTGTTAGGTATTTCATCAACAGATTTCAAGTTATCCTCCAATATGAAATGGAAAAATGAAAGGAAATCAATATTTTTAAAAATTAATTAAAAACTAAAATAGTTTAAAACTATATTTTAAAATAGTCTAAAATAGTTAAAGCTATATTTTATAAAACTAAAATATATATTGGAACATATATAATATATATGGAAGGTACTCAAAGGAGATGTGCCATGCATATAATTAGATTTTTGAAAATAAGAATAAAAATATTCAGTTATAATAAAAACACTCTCCCAAAATGAGGACTCATAATTGTGCACTGAAAGGATACATTGCAGATCCCCCAAAATAATAATAAAATGATCAAGTATAAAAAATATTCTGGTGAAGATTGAACCTCATACATAAAGAGATAAATTAATTGATGTATAGGTAAAAAAATAAAACAAGATCAGAATAAAGACTTCGTAGCAGTAGTCAATAAAAAAATATCTCTTAGAAGATAGTATATGCTAAAATATTCTAAAGAAATGAAAATGTGAGTCAAGATTTTGATACCCAAATACAGTCTACTTTAAAGTACAAAAGCAAAACCCATTCATATGTATGAAAGTGTGCTGGGACTATAGCAACCATAAGCTCTTCAAAAGAAAAAACTAACTCCAAATTAAATCCATCCAAATGATGAATGAAAATAAACTTTATTTGTATTTTACTATGTTTCTTATATTTTGTTGTTGTTTTTATTACACAAGTTTCTTTTTCTTTTTTGAATAATTAGCCTTATTTTAAGAGCAGCTTAGGTTTACAGAAAAATTGCATGGAAATTGCAGAGTTCCCGTATACTCACACACACACACACCTAGTCCCTTATTATTAACAGCTTGTATTACTGTGCTGCATTAGTTTACAATTGATAAACCAATATTGGAACACCTTTCATTATTAGTAACTAAAATCTAGAGTTTACATTAGGGTTTTTCTCTTTGTGTGGTGCAGTTCTAAGAGTTTTGACAAATGCATAATGTTACATATCCACCATTACAACATCATGCAGAATAGTATCACTGCCTAAAAAATGTACTATACCTAATCACCCCTTCTCCCATCTCACCTCTGAAACCTATGGCAACTTTCTATTGTCTCTATAGTTTTGCCTTTTCCAGGAGGTTACATAGTTGAAATTACACAGCATGTAGCTTTTTCAGACTGGTATCTTTCACTTAGCAATATGCATTTAAGGTTCCTCCACCTCTTTTCATGCCTTGATAGCTCATTTATTTTTATCGCTGAATGATATTCCACTGAATGGATGCATCACAGTTTGCTTATCCATTCACCTATTTAGTGCATCTGGGATGCTTCCTGTTTGAGTGATTATGACTTAACACTATTATAAATAATCATGTGTAGGTTTTTGTGCGGACATAAATTTTCAACTTCTTTGAGTAAAGACTTAGGAGCACAATTGCTGGATCATAAGCTATGTTTAACTTAGTAAAACATTGTCAAACTGTCTCTCAAAATGGCTATACCATTTTGCATTCTCATCAGCAATGCATTAGAGCTCCTGTTTTTCCACATCCTTGATGGTATTTGGCATTTGGATTTTAGCCATTTTAATAGCTGTGTAGTGGTATCCCAGTGTTATTTTAATTTGCAATTCCCTAATGATACATGATATGGAACATCTTTTCATATATTTATTTGCCATATGTATATCTTCAATTGTGAGGTGTTTGTTCAGCTCTTTTGCCCATTTGTAAAAATTGGATTGATTGTTTTTGTATTACTGAGTTTTAAGAGTTCTTCGTATATTTGGATGCAAGACATTTGTAAGATAAGTGCTTTGCGAACATTTCTCTGAGTCTGTGGCTTTTCTTTTTGTTTTCTTAACAGTGTCCTTCACAGAGCAGACTTTTTAAAATTTTAATGAAGTCCAACTTGTCAGTTTTTCATGGGTTGTGCATTGTTGCTTCTATTATGTAATAAGTATGAATGATTTTTATAAAGACATAGCTTTTCTAAGTTTTAAAATATACTTTTATTAATTTTTCTTATTTTGAAGATAAAATATATTTAGGAAAAAACTGTCACATTCATAAGAGTAAAGAAAGACAAAAGTAAACATGTTCATTACCACTCAGTATTTTGCTTTCAGACTGAATTTTCTTTAAGTTTATAATTTGTAGGTTTTATTTATTTTTAAAATAGTTGTAATCATTTTTAACTCTATGAATTGCTACACAAACTCAGATAAAAAGAATCACCCACTTTACTATATTATCAGAAAATTAATCTTCTCCCACTGAAAGAACTTGATTGAATAAACAGGTACAGAGGGAACCAGGGGATGTGATCCACATACCACCACCATTGTTTATCACTTGCATTTGATGAATCTGTTAAAAAAAAAAAAAATTCCCTGCCCAGGCTAAGAGATGAGGTTTATATACTGTTGCACAATATCCTTGCTGATTACAGTTCTATCCCAATTTGAAATAATTGGCCAAGACTTGGCATCTGAAATTACAGCCCTTTGTGTTAGTTCCTATATCTCTCCACTGTCCTCTACCTCTGCCGGGTCGAGATTCATCCTTACTACACAGATGTGAGAAAAGAGCTCTCTCCTCCACTGACCCTTAAGGCTGAGATGAGGTCAAGATCCCCTTCCCCCTTTCTTCCTCTCCAAGAAAGATTTGAGTCCCCTTTCCGAACACTATTCTTTGGTCAGGTCCTTCATGTTGGCAGCATCTACACAAAATCTTGGAGAAAAGAGATGGGATTATTGATCCACTGCTGCCTAGGAAATCCAGGGGTTTTTGTATAAGTATAGCCACTTCCTGACAGCCCCATTTTGTTTTCTACCCTACCCATACCATTTATCCCCATTTGAGGAAAAAGATAGTCTCTGCAAAATGACAAAAACAAAATATCTTGCCACTGTCATTCCCCAAGGATGCCTTACATTTGCCTAAGAGAGCCACTCAAGTGACTCCTGAAGAAAAAATATTTACCTATACAGAGGCACAGCAGATTTTTTTGAAAAGTTCTGCCTCAATGGTGCCTCATTATTAACTCTATTATATTACATACATTAATATCTATTCTTCATTGTTGGCAACTAGAATCTAATATGTTTTCATAATATGTAATGCTGTTCCATTCCTTCACTGTTGGTTGTCAACATTATGAAATATTGTAAAAGTTACATGAGCATATTTCTTAATAGCAGTATTTACAATCCTCCCAAAATTCAATATAAACTGGATGAAAAATTATAAAACATGATTAATTGGACCAAATTGATTTTCAAAAAAGTTGTACATGTAATTAACAAAATTATATTCCCAGAGTGAGGTATAAAAATAAGGAGGAAGAGGAATATATTGCAAGTTGAAAGAAGATCCTAATGTAATTTTGAGAAGCTATAGAGTATGGTAGCCTAGAAAATAGGTAAGGACATAATCGGTGATAAACATTTGTCACATAAATTGTCAGGCTCGTTCTTGAGGAACACAATTTTAAGTTCCTCCTTTTACAAATCGGAAATTCAAGCTTCAAGAAGTTTACTTGGTCAAAATCAAGATTGGAACGTGTCTTTAAATTTCTGTATCAATGCTGTTTGAATTAGACTGTGTCTACACCAGGCTGAAATTTTCTAAAGACGATGACATAATTCTTTAAGGAAAGTGAGTTGGGAAAGTGAGCTCATTATGCATCATTTTTCTTTACCTGAAATCTAAAAGCACTGATAATGATGTAATATTTGAACATGCAACTTGGTTAGTTGGGATTTCATTTACAAATATTTTATCAATAGCAGTATTTTTATATTTGAGGTTGTAGACAACTTCATCTTCCCCATATCCATTTACTGCACTTCTAGGAGACTGACAGCAGGCAGGGGATTGCTGATTTCCAAAACTAGCAGCATAGCCCCTGCTTCACATGCAGAAGTCTTGATGATACCAAACAAGTGTTCAAACCTGTGACAATGTATTTATATTAAAATATTTGAATAAGTTAACAGAATTTAATTAATGATACTACAAAATACCTAAACAAAGAGGAATTGAGACATCTAAGTGGGAAAGCATTCACACAATAAAAATATAGTACACCATTCCATCTATTCTAGTGAATGTGGCGGACATCCTCTTTTCACTTGCTCCCAGCAGCTTTCTCAAGCCTTTGGGTTGACCTTTGTTGGTCTAAAATGTACAATAGTAACAATAACATTAGCCTAACCTTTCCCTTCTTTTGCGGAGTTACTTATTAAACCAAGGCAGATTATAACAGACTGGTCCTGTTAAAGATAGTGATACAACTGAAATTAAATTCTTTCATTTCACTTTTTCTTAAACCAGTAAATAAGCATGGAAAGGCATATACAACATAAGGAAACACACTGAGTGGGTCCAGTTCCTAGATACCTCTCTATTTTTCATTTTTATTTGGAAGCTTTCTATTAGAGAATGCTACTTTGTCTTTCTTCCATTGAAAAGTAAAAAACAACCCAAAGTAAACTTCAGGCTTCAGAAAATAGGAGTACTTTGGCTTATTTTATATAGGTCTTAGGTTCTATTCAGGGAATTTATTTTAAATTTACCACAAATGATCTTATCTCTTTAAATGTAGTTGAACCATAAGTGATCCTCATTCTTCTGTCTTTGTTGTAAAAGAAAATAGAATAATTTCAAAAACATTATCTATCACTTTCTACGTAACAATTTTGCAGAAAAGTGACAGTAAACAGCAGCCCCCACTTCGAACAAAATAGCTGAGGGAGAACCCTGTAGGAAGCCTAAGCTTAGATCAGGAGGTGAATCTGAAGCTCAGATAATGATTCTTTAAAAAAAACCGTTCTCTAAGAGCAAAGTAACAAAAGGGAAGTGGATCCCTAGTCCAAGAGAGCAGTCTGATTTTAGCCATCACCAGTCATTGCCACCTTTAGAAGAAAATGCAAATCATGAAAATCTCTAATTTAGAAAAATTAGAAGGATTTATGTGTATATTATGCAAGAATGCTGGCATAAATAATCTATAGGAGATAGAAGGGGGCACCTGAGAGATTATAAACTAACGATGATAATACAAAAGTGCTTGGTGAACCGAAAACTATATTAATGTAAAGTACATGTATTATTATAGCATCAAATATGTATTGTTGTTGAATGTTCCATTGCACTGAAATAGTACTCTGTTAAGCTGTTTTTCCTTAGCTTTTACTAATTAAATAATTTAATTCCAATATTTTGTAGAAAAGGGAAAACAACCTTGCCCACCTCCACCTCAGATACCTAATGCTCAGAATATGATAACCACAGTGAATTATCAGGATGGAGAAAAAGTAACTGTTCTCTGTAAAGAAAATTATCTACTTCGAGATGCAAAAGAAATTGTGTGTAAAAATGGACGATGGCAGTCATTACCTCGCTGTACTGGTTGGTAGTTTATTTCTAAAGTTTTAAAGTTTATTTCTAAATAATGTCATTAAAAAGAGGTTAATAATCTTCTTTGCTTTATCTATAAAAGACAGGAAAAGGAAGTTATGACAGAACTATTATACTATATCCTGAGGTATTAAATTGCTACGCAGGCACACAATTCCATCACTCTTTGTACACTGTTCTCTGAGAGATATCTCCAACAGTGATCATAGAAGAAACAAGTTTTGGATCTCTTTGGGATATCCAAGTCTATTAAATATATATTTTAGGCATCCAGATTGATACGTGGAATGGGCAGTTGGGGGTTCAGGACTAGGATAAAAATTTGGGAGCTGCCAGGATATAAACAATAGTAAAATCTAAGGGACTGATGGAATCACAGAGAGAGTTCAAATGGCTAATAAGAGAGGAGGTCAGAAGACTTGAGCCTTGGAGATCCTCAGTCATTAGAGATCTGGTCAGTGAGGAAGAGTAAGGCTAGTAGGAGAAAAACCAAGGAAGGCTGCTGACTATGATATGATTTGGAGTTTAAAAAAGGAAATGCAGAGCAGAATATCTCTAATACCCTTTCATAAAAACTAAAAGTTTAGGTACATTCTATTTGCAAAAAAAAATAACAGTTGTCCTGGAGAATGGAAAGGGGAACCTAGTTATTTAATTTTGCCTTTCTTCATGACTGTAGGGAGAAGGCAAGAGGTTTACTCACATGTCTGCTTTAAATAAAAACTATTCTTACTACTTGTGCACCCAGGTTTTCATGTGTATTTTACTTCAGGGTGAAAGGAGAAGCTATCGTTTTTTTTTTTTTTTTTAAATCAGGTTATATTATATAAATTATACAAGGAGTTATTTGGGTTCTCAGATATATAATACATTGCAGATATATTTGGGCTCTTGGATATCATATAATGTATTGCAGATATATGGTGGCTTAATTTATATTATTTCATACTAAATGACATATTGATTTTCTTTCAACAAAGAAAATGCTATTTATCAGAGTTATAAGTCACTGAGGACCCCTCCCACCCATTACCAATGAAAATATCACTGCATTCCCAGTGTCAGTGTATTGTATTGTTTTAATTTACCCATGCGTTGATTTGCTCCCTCAAGAAATCAAATGTCATTTTTCAGATTATACAGAAAGTTGTGGACCCCCTCCGTCTATTAGCAATGGCGATATTACTTCCTTCCAACTGAAGGAATATCCTCCAGGATCAACCGTCGAGTACCGTTGCCAGTCCTTCTATGAACCCCAGGGGTCCACACAGGTAACATGCAGAAAAGGACAGTGGTCAGAACCACCACGATGCATAGGTGAGTTTTGAGTGTTCTCCCAGAGTCTAAGAGTTGATGTTTATGGTATAATTTTTATGGACTCATTTTGTAGGATGATCTTTACCTAACTAAATATCATTCAGCCAGAAACTTTTCTACTGAATAAAAATATGTAAGGAAAAATGTCTGAAAAATCTGCCATAAACCAAGTGGAAAGAAGTTTCTCTAAGAAACATAAATAACTTTTTAAGAGGCCTAAATATGCTAAAAAGTAATATGAATATCCATAAATAATAACCAAAATTATTTAGCCATGAGACTGTATTCTTACATTTTAAAATATCTTCTCACTGTAAATATCCACCTGAGGGTTTTTCACAGAGACTCTTGCTTAGAAAGGTGTCACCTACCAGTATGTAAGGTTCTACTTGTAAACCTGAGAGCTTATCCTTGTAGAACTCTAAGCTGACTGCTACTGGCATGGCCTTTTACTTGCCTGCTGCCAGGATGTCTAGCAATGAGTCAAGTTGGCAGAGCCTGTCTCCACTATCCCTTCTTTTTATCCTGTCATCTGCCTACACACAAGACACCAAAACATATATTCAGTCTCTCCAAAACCATGTGAACCTCATGGCATTAGAAAAATGAGTGCAGTCAAAAATTTATGAAAATTTGGAAAGTTACATTCAAGGTTTAATAGGAGCTTATTTTAGTGATAGCACAAACCGAAAACAAGAAAATACAAATATATATATATATATATATATATAGGTCTCAGTGATATGGCAACAATAGCAAAACATGAACAGTGTCTGGCACCAGCTTATTCCAATGTAAGAGGAGGGAAAAACAAGACTGCCATTCAAAACAAAACAGTCCCTTCGGGTTTCTGTTTCCTGAAGGGACCACGTGTGAATGAGGACCTGTTCCTTCAGTAGTTCTCAGTACTGATAACCCCTCTGTCCACAGGGCTGGACCAGCAGCTCCTTGACAGCTTTGGGATCTGTCACTCAGTCTGTGCCTCCTTCTCTCACCTTCTGTAGTGACTAATGATTCCAGACTACTGTTATCTACATTACGCCCTAAGCTAGTCTCTTTCTTGTGGGAACTGTACTAAGAAAGTAGTGAGTCAGAATAAGGCCACAGTGTCATCTGAATGGTTTCATATAGAATGAAGAAGAGCTAAGCTTCAAAGGTGACTTCTAGGATTTAACTTGGAGTGACAATTATAGGAAGATGCCTTTGTCTACCATGTTAAATACAGCAGAGTTTTAGATGGTTCAAGAATTAAGGAGAAATTATCATTGACAGAGGCTATAAAATAATTTTTCAGGGAAAAGGTAAGAAAGAAATTGTAACCTAAAAATATGAATGCCATATTCACGAGCAGAGTATGCGTGAAGGACATTCTAGCAAAGAGAAGCAATAATATGAGTAAAAAAACAAGACATAATTATCTACACTATCAAGGAACAATGATCTTAAAATTTTCTATGGAATAGAAGATTCCAGAAAGACAGCTATAGATTTAAAAAAATTCCCAAAGACAGACATAGATTTCTTTGGCTAGTTCACAGTTATTGAATATAGTAGGATGTCAAGTTTTTTGATAGCTTTTTTGAAGTAGTGTTTTAAAAGGCTCTGTCAGCTAAGAAAATGTGGTTGTGTTGGAATGAGAAAAGAAAAAATTGGGGGAGATTGTATAAGGTCTTTCTAGAGACTCTTAGGGCCTTAACTAGTAAGAAAGAAATTTTGGACCAAAAGACAGAACAAAAAGTTAAAGATAACTTCAAGATTCCTCAAAAAGTTATGGGGGAAAATGTAAGAATTCTGACAAATCGATAAAAGTCCAGTAGAAAAATATGTAAATTACCTGAACAGAAAAAGAAAAATATACGGCAAACATAAAAATTCTTATCTACACCAAAGTACAATTTCAAGTAAGTGGCAATGTTCATCTAGGAGACAGGCAAAGAAAAAAAATTACAATAAAAGAGTTGGCAACTTTTTTTAAGGGGAAACTTCAATGAAGGAGAAGATGGTAGCTTTTAATTTATAAATCAAAGACTTGGGGGCATATCATGGTCTCAGAAGATAGTTTTGCATGCCAAGGGAGTTTACCACATGTAAAGAAAATACCTTTTTGGCTGGGTGGGGCTTTAGGATGTGTTGCAGTACTAACTACAACCACTAGATGGAGGAAAAGACAAATTCGAGTCTGAGAGTCCACTTCTGCAAGGTCTACTGCTGTTCCGCAGGCCCTGAGTCCAGCTCACCTTTCTACACCTCTCTATGGCATGAGAATAAACCTTCCATGGCCAGATCACTCATTGGCACTGCACTTAGGACTTCTGAAATGAAGCATTCAACCACAACTTTATATTCCCCAAAAGCCTTCCCTGCTGTAGGAACAACCCCATAATGCCTTCAGGATGGGCAATGTCATCTAAGGAAGCCTACCTCTCTTTCTTCACTAGCTATTAACAACTTTTCAAGCATAAGAATTCCTGATAATCCCAAGAAAACTTTCTTTTCTTGGATTTCTTGGTAACTTCATACCTAAGTTAAAATTTATATTCAAATTTGCTTTGTTCCATGAGGCACATGAAACAATCTTCTACAAAGGGTTTGGAAAAGAAGATGACAATGAGTAATGGCCCTCTCAGAATTTACTGGCATCTCATCCAAGGGTGGGAGGGCATGGTGGATCTTCTGGCTACCTCTCAAGCTTTGTTTCGCCATCTCACCTCTTGGGCTGACCCTTCTATCCGGAGGCCCTTCTGTTCCTCCAGCCTTCTCACATTGTTTCTAAATCCAGATGGCAATCAGTGTCAGTGCTCTCTGAGAGGGCTACAGGTTTGGGTATTTGAGAAGGTATTTGTAGACCTGTTGAATCAGCCACCCCAGTAGAGAGATTCCTTTTAATTCTAAGTTTTCCAAAGATAGCAGGGTCATAGCAATCCTGAAAATGGGTTTTTCTTCAAAGTCCAACCATCTTTGGCATTTTTCTTCATAACGACACCCAGAGAGACATGCTGTGCTCCAAAGGCCTGACTCCCAAGCCTGGACTTTTGCTCACCTCAAGAAGCCCTTCCTGACGGGGTGGGCATTTCCCGACTTTGGTCTTGCCCCAAGTTTACTGGGCATTCTCCCCTGGAAAATTCCAGCTTGAGTCCCGGTTATACTCATGCTGGACAGCCAGCATTCATTTTAAGTTCTCCTTTGGAAAATGGTGTGTGGAGGTTCAGTTCTGTGTTTGGTGAATATGGACAGACAGTGAATCTCCCTGTTTCCGTGGTAGCTGTAAGCAGCTCTGGAACATGAAGAGCTGTTTGGTTTAAACCATGAAGAAAATCGTGTTTTGAGTTTAGCAGAGATTTAAAAAAAAAAAAAAATCAAGTGACTGTTAATGTAAACCTGGTTATTAAAATAACTATAATTTTAAAAAAAAGGATTGGCAAGCATGTGGGGAGTTGGGCATTATCAAACGATCTTGTTGAAATTATAAATTGTTCCAAATTCTTTGAAACACAACTGAGAAATAATCCTCAAAACTTTAAAGACACACATCCTTTGACCTAACAGTTTTTATTTCTGGAAAATTAACTGATACATGCACTCTTATGAGGGCTAAAATGTACACGTACAATGATATTCATTTCCTCATTGTTTCTAGCAATAAGAAATGAAAACTACCTAAATTTCTATCAACAATCTTATGAGGTGGGTATTATTACCACCTGTCTACAGATGAAAAAAACCGAGGTACAAAGAGCCTGAGCATTTTGTTCAAGTTACACAGCAAGCATTTGGTGGAGCTAGGATTCAGACATAGGGGATCTGGCTCCAAATATCATGTACTTAAGCATGATGCTGTGTGACCAGTCATTTCCATGGAAAAGTCAGAGAGAAAGAAGGTTAACCTCATCTTGACACTTCAGGGACCAGTCCTTCTATTAGTTATCTGGAAAATATGTAGTGAATAGCTTAGGATCTCCTGGACATGGATAAATCCAAGTAGAACAAAAAGTTCCTTATGGTTGCCACTTTCTAGGATGGCTCCTTAAGTTAAACTCTGGGTTTGTTCCAGCATCTTCTGAATAATCTCTATTTCAAAGATTAGAATAGAAGAGAATATGCTACTTAGTAGTGCCAAAGTGTGTTATTTACTCAGGGGAATGCTATTTCTCAATTTTAAAAATACCAAATTGAAGAAAGAATGAGTAGAGTCAATGATCAGTGGGGAAGAGTCAGTGGTCAGTGGGGGAAGGTAACACTGCTTTTCTACAGAAGTAAAAGTTTCACAAAAGTTAAGTCCCATAGATGATTATTCTGTGAATAAGGAGATCTGAATAAGCAACATAAAATCTGGTAGAGTTTTTGTTGTCATTGATAAATAGTTATAGTCAAGTATATGCTGAGGTGCATATTCAGAGATGATTTTTTTTTTGGTATATTAATCTTCCACAGCTCACTTTCCATACTACATGCCTGACAGAAAGAAATGAACAGATTCTTACTGTAAGAGTAAATAAGATATTGATACAGTCCAAGTATTTGGGCTATGCATGTTGTAGAAACTGTTAGTATAAAAGAGAATCCTGAGTTGGTAAAGGAAGGTGAATAACAGTGAACAAAATAGAGCATTTTAATTTAACCCCAGTTGGCATGTGGTTTTTAGGCAAGTAAAATACAGCAATTAGGTGTGCAGGGTGTAAAGTGAGAGTACAAAGATCCATGTTCTGGCCAAAAATATTCACTAAATGTGTGACATTAGGGAGATCATCCAACCTATCAGTGCTTAATTTCCTCAAATGTAGCCCAGGAAAATAATGCATGGTGTTTAAACATGATCCATATAAACTACTGAGAACACTACCTGGCAAAACTCAACAAATCTTAGCTATTAATATTCTTCCAGCATTTTCACTCTAAAATATTCTTAAATACAATTTGATAATTCTGTAAAAGATAAAATATACATGATTAATTATTTTATTTTTCTTTCAGATGCATGTATAATATCTGAAGAAACCATGAACAAAAATAACATACAGTTAAAATGGAAAAAGGACAAAAAGCTCTATGTAAAAACAGGAGATATTGTTGAATTTGATTGTCAACAGGCATATAAAGCAAAGACACCAAGTCAATCATTTCAAGCAATCTGTCAGGAAGGGGAAATTGAATATCCCAGATGTGAGTAAAACAAGCACAGTTTCTCTGAATGTATTCTTAAAAAGTAATCATAGATGTGTCCAAAAAGTATCATTTATTTCATCAATACTAGAATTATTATCCTTATTCTTTCAAGTGCTGTTTAACTATTGCATTTAGTTACTCTGAATTTGCAGTGGCTCAGAAATTTATAGCTGAGAGAACATTTCACTTATCAGAAGACTGTATTACACCATGGGAAATCAGGATAATGGGTCTTCTATTCGTAAAATAGCCACAGAAAGAGATTTCTTTGTACTTTTCTTCAGCACTTAATTCCATCTAACCTCTGTTAACTGTCTAAATATCATAACTTCAAGGCTTTCTGAGTCTACTTTATTTCAGAGGAAATGGAAATGTCTCTATCTTCATGTTATTATCACTTCATAAACACAGGAAAACTGTCTCCACTTATGCTTATTACAATCATTAATAAATATACACCCTCTAATGTGACCCTAGCTTATCCACAAATTCTAAATACTTCAACAAAGATTAAAAACACCATCTTCTACAATTGAGTAGATGTCTTTGAAATGTGCACAAATCCCAATCAGTTGGAGGTGATACATATATACATACAAACTATGACTATAGTTATAAGTGAAAATGATTGGGTTACAATTACATACATAGAATTTTCAAGATAAGCATAAATGGTTATAGAAGAAAGATTGGGAGGAAATACAAAACAATGACTCGAGTATTTTTGTGTGGTTTGGGTTAATAGGCCTAAAAAATTAAAATAGAATATTTGAAAATACTTAGAGTTTCCTACATTTTAAACTTTTCATTTTGAATATTTAGTACTTTCAGATTCATGAGAGTTATCAAAAAACTCCAATTAAAGAGCAAAGCAATATAAGATGAGAGTTTAAAGACACTTTTGGTAATGTTGCTGATTTCATCAGAACAACTCCATTATTTTTTGATATCTATAGTTTGGGGAATTGCTTCATAAGAAGTTTTAGAACACTTTGGATGTTCCTATATTTAAGACAGGATTTCTTAATTAAAATATTTCTCAGCCAGAATTTTTAGGGTTTTTTATTTTTAAATCTATGAAAAAGATGACTCTAACTCCTATAAAAACTAATGCTTAAAATCTTCATGACCTTGGATATGACAATGGACTCTTAGCTATGACACTCAAAGCACAAGGAACAAGGAAAAACATGATAAATTGGACTTCATCATAATTAAATTTTTTTTGTTTCAAAGGACACTACAAAAAAGTGGGAAAATAACTAATAATGGGGGAAAATACTGTGAATCATTTATCTGATAACAGACTTGTATCTGAAATGTGTAAACAACTCCTATAACTCAATAATAAAAAGGTAAATACAATTAAAAAGGGAGCAAAGGATCTGAATAGATGATTCTTCCAAAGAAGATATACACATGTCCCATAAGCACACGAAAAGATGCTCAACCTCATTAGGAAAATGCAAATTAAAATCAGAATGAGATACCACTTCCTATCCCCTAGGGTGGCTAAAATCAAAGATAATAAGGATGTGGAGAAATCAGTACCCTCATACATTGCTGATAGGAATGTAAAACGGTGCAACCATGTTAGAAAATACTATGTCTCAGTTCCCCAAAATGTTAAACATACGAGTTACCATATGACCCAGCAATTCCATCCCTAGGGGTTTTAGTTTCCTGGCTGTAAAACAAATATCATGCAATGGGTTGGTTAAACAATGAGAATTTATTGGCCCCTGGTTTTGAGGGTAGGAGAAGTCCAAAATCAAGGCATCAAGGCTGGCTACTGGCGATCCTTGGTCCTTGGCTTTTCAATGTGCATGGCAGCTTCTCTTGGCTTCTTGGTTCTGTTGGCTTCCAGCTTATGGCTGCTTCCTGTGGCTTTTTCTCTGTCTGAATTTCATAGTGCTTATAAAGGACTACTGTAATAGGATTAAGACCCATCTTCATTCAGCTGGGCCACACCTAACTGAAATAACCTCATTAAAAGAGTCTACTTAGGATGGTGTGCTGGTTTGTATATATTATGTCCCCCAGAAAAAGCCATATTCTTTAATGCAATCTTGTGGGGCAGACATATTAGTGTGGATTAGGTTGGAACCTGTTGGTTCAGTATTTCCATGGAAGTGTGGCTATGCCCATTCTGCTTGGGCCTTGATTGGTTTACTAGAGCCTTATATAAGCTCAGACAAAAGGAGCTCACAGCTAGCTGTAGCTGAGACAGACATTTTGAAGATGGCCATTGGAAGCTGATGCGGACATTTTGGAGAATGCCATTTTGAAACACAACCTGGGAGCAAGCAGATGCCAACCATGTGCCTTCTGAACTAATAGAGGTTTTCCAGGTGCCAATAGCCTTTCTCCAGTGAAGTTACCCTTTGTTGATTCATTACCTTGGACACTTTATGGCCTTGAGACTGCTACTTTGTAACCAAATAAACCCCCTTTATAAAAGCCAATACATTTCTAGTATTTTACTTTCCAGCAGCATTAGCAAACCAGAACAGATGGGTTCACATGCACAGGAATGGATTAAGATAAAGAACATGTTTTTCTGGGGTGCATAGCTCCAAGCCACCATACTAGGTATATATCCAAGAGAACTGAAAACATATATCCACACAAAAATATGTACATGAATGTCAAGAGTAGCATTATTCTTAAGAGTCAAAGGTGAAAACAACCCAAAAGTCCATCAGCTAATGAATGGGTAAGTAAAATGTGGTATATACATACAATGGAATATTATTCAGCCACAAAAAGCAATAAAATATTAATACATGCTGCAACATGGATGAACCTTGAAAACACTGTGCTAAGTAAAAGAAGCTGGTCACAAAGACATATATTTATAATTCCATTTCCATGACAGATCCAGAATAAGAAACTATAGAGACAGAAAATGGATCAGTGGTGGCTTAGGCTGGGAGTGAAGGAGTATTGGGAGCTGATAGTTCAAAAGTGAGGTGATTTTGAGGTGATTAAAAGGTTCTAAAATTGATTGCAGTGATCATTGCACAACTCTATAAATATACTAAGAAACATTGAATTTTACACTTTAAATTGGCAAATTGTATGTTATATGAATTATATCTTAATAAATCTTTTAAGAAATATCATGGTTAACATTTTTAAATCATGATAAAGATATACTAGAAAATAAAAAGGGAAACATATTTTAAAAATTAAGGCCTACAATCAGAATTTAGAAGGAATGTTGACTAACTATGATATTAAGGAAGTTGAATAAAATAGTGATACCTTGTAACCCACCCTTGCTATCTACTGACCTCCTGGTTAGGAGGTCTCTCCTTACTGCTGAGGAGAAAAATCCTGAAAATAGAATATTACCCCTAAATTTTAGAAGAATAAAATACTCATAAAAATGTTTTATTCTGAGTACCTATTTTATTGAAATACCCACCTTATGCTTTCCCCCAAACTTTTCTACAGAATACTTGAATAAACTTCTGTATAATGATCACCTAATTTCAACAATTATCAACACTTTAATATGTCTGTTTTATCAATCTATTCAGCCATCTATTCAACTATATAAATCCATCTGAGTGTGTACCTTTCTATGTTTTCATTCAAAATAAATTTTTGACATCATGACAACTTATCAATAAATTCTTTAATATGCATTTTATAAAATCATAAAGACAGAAGTTATTCCAGCAACAGTGGGATTTAGTTCAACCCTCTTGTTGATAGCAATTATAAATATTTCAGAAATATTTATAAAATCTGTTGGAAGGCAAAAGAGCACTACTAAGTCATTGAAGAATTGCAGGGCCAAGATTCAAGAGAGAAAGAAAGCCCAGAGAAACAATAAATGCATTTAGGACCACTTTTCCTGTTGAAGCAATACCTGATTTGAAAATAATGATAAAAGACTAAAAAGCTGAGCATAGGAATCAACAGATCTTGAGAACACAAACACTGGTTTTCAGGATCTGTCAAGGAACTCCAGGAGCTTAAAAATAAGAGTATGTGAGAACAAGTGTGTCATGGGAACACAGACTCAAGGATAACAGATTCTCAACAGATTACCACATTAATACTTACATAGCACAAAGGGTCTAAAAGAGCAGAGAAGAGGTCCCATCATGCTGGTCTCCCGGGGAAGCCAACTGCTTGGGTCAGGGACAGTGGATGGCAGCTCTGCATGCCCTGCTTCATATCAGAGATGGAGGATGATCTATGCTGCCCAGGGTATGGGTATTTATACACCCCAGGAGGAAGAGGCCCTGCTGAGTAAAAACAACATGTCAAGCAACTTTTGTGTAGAGTGTCTTCCCTGACAAGCAGCTGAAGCTCTTTGTTCCTGGTTTGGGGTTCAAGTAATGTTCATGCCATTCCATTAGATCTAACATCTCTCCCAGTTGTGGAATGGAACATACTGAAATATCTGCACACAATCAAGTAAGAGGTGAGAGGAGGGGTGTAGGCAAGGGCTGGAATAGGGCTGGTGAGCATGTCTGTGACTTTCCCAATAGAAATATATTTGCTTAGCAACTGAAGTCCAGCTTCAAATTATCTCAATCAAAATTGAATAAACTTGATGTGTGATTGCTAGTGCTTCTAACCCAGTGGTCAGCTGGGAGCAAAGTAAATTCTCTCTGGAGAAGAAAACAACATTCAAAGCCTTAAATTATATCTAAGTTTTCACATACAATGCCTTCAACTGATTTTTTAAAAGGAAAAAACATATATATTATTTTAGAAATAAAAAGGGGAATAAAACAAACCATAAAAACACATCTAAAATTCTGCTTCCATTACACCAAGTAAGTTCCTAAGAGATAACTATAAATTCTGGATACAATCCAAACACACACAAAAATAAAAACAAATAAAATTAAGTGTAGCAGAGAGAATGAATGTGCTGGTTTAGATCTGTTATGTACCCCATAAAAGGCCATGTTCTTTTATTCCAATCTTGTGGAGGCAGACCTATTGTGTGTAGGACTTTTTGATTAGATTGTTTCCATGGAGATGTGACCCTGCCCATTCAACGTGGGTCTTAATCCTTTATTGGAGTACTTAAAGAGAGCTCACAGAGAAAGAGAGCTCAGAGAATCTGAGAGAGACATTTGAAGAGAAAAGCTAAGATATGTAATCTAGAGTTTGCCTAGAAGCAGAGGACCCACAGGAGCCAAGGGAAGCCAAGAGAGATGTTTAGACCAAAATGCCCTGGGAGAAACAAGCAGAGAGTTGAGAGAAGCTAAGAGAAACAGAAGCCCAGAAACATTTTGGAGAAAGCCATTTTGGAACCAGAACCCAGGAGAAGGGCCAACAGACATCGCCATGTGCCTTCTTATGTTACAGATGAACCCCAGATGCCACTGACTTTCTTTAGAGAAGGTATCATCCTGTTGATGTCTTAATTGGGACATTTTCATGGCCTGGGAACTGTAAATTTGTTAACAAATAAACCCTCATTTTAAAAGCTAATCCATTTCTGGTATATTGCATTTCGGCAGCTTTAGGAAACTGGAACAATGAAAAACAGCTGCTAGATTCTGGAAGGGAGTTGTTCCAGTTTCCTAATGCTGACCTTTTGCAAAACACCAGAAATGGACTGGCTTTTATAAAGGGAGTTTATTTGGCTACAAAGTTACAATCTGAAGGCCATAAAGCATCCAAGGTAAGGCATCAACAATCGGGTACCTTCACTCAAGGATGGTCATTGGTGTCCAGAAAACCTCTGTTAGCTTGGAAAGCATGTGGCTGGTGTCTGCTTGCTCCCAGGTGGCATTTCAAAATGGCATTCTCCAAATGTCAGTGTCAGCTTCCAACAGCCGTCTTCAAAATGTGTCCCTCAGCTGCAGCTCCTCTCTCAGCTCCTGTGTGTTCTTCAAAGTGTCCCTCTTGGATGTAGCAAGCTCACTCCTTCTGTCTGACCTTATATAGTGCTCTAGTAAACTAATCAAGGCCCACGCTGAATGGGCAGGGCCACACCCTCATGTAAATTATCTAATCAGAGTTATCACCTACAGTTGAAAGGATCACATCTCTTCGGCACACTCAATCAAAGAATTACAATCTAATCAACACTAATACATCTGCCCCCACAAGATTGCATCAAAGACTATGGAGATTTGGGGGACATAATACATCCAAACCAGCACAGGAGTGTTCAGCTAAAAGAAAGAAGCAGAGCTTGGTGAATTTCCCATTTTTACTCATTACAGCCTGAGGGAAGGCAGCAGTCAGCACCCTTGCAGTGCAGTTAAATCTCTTGATATAAAATCTCAGCTATTCTAGTCTAAGGAACCAGTCAGGAGAATATAGGGCAAGCATATCAGCTGGAAAAAAAAAAGGAGGAGTGGAGAGATCAGAATGGAGATATTTAAAAGAGCGGTCCTCAAATTTTGGTATAAATTTTACACAAAGCTCCAAATGTCTTACATATCAATGTATTAAGCATTCAAAGCAACCAACATAAGAATAAAATAACTGAACTGAGATTTGAGCTCCACCAAAAAGCAGTGTTGAGTTTCAGTCAAACAAGTTGTTAAAAAAAAAAAAAAAAACACAAAGTGAGGACTTTAGAGAATCCAGAGCCTCCACAATGTAGCATTCAAAATGTCTAGGGTACAAGCCAAAATTATTTGATATACAAAGAATGAGAAGAATGTGATTCAGACTCATTCTCAAGAGAAAGGACAATCAACCGATATTGAATCTGAGATGATCCAGATGTTGGAATTAATAGATACCTATTTTAAATAAGCTTTTAGAGCTATGTTAAAGTGCAAAATGGAAAAATGTGTTCACAATGATAAAAAACCTAAGATATTACTAGAGAAATAGAAACAATAAAAAGAAAAACAATAGAAATTCTAGAAACGAAAATTCAACATCTGAAATAAAAATCTCACTGGGTGGACTTAAAAACAGAATGGAAATGATGGTAGAAAATATCAATAAGCATAAGGATAGATAAATAGAAATTATTCTAACTAATTGAAAAAGAAAACAAGTATTGAAAAAATAAGTACAGCCTGTGAGAATGAGGGATAATAGCAAAAGGTTTAGAATATGTGTAAATGGAGTCCCTGAAGGAGAGGAGAGAGAGAATGTGGAAGAAAAAAATATTTGCAGATATAAAGGCAAATTTAATGACAGATACAAAGGTGTACAGTTTCTAGAATATTATTAAATTCCACCAAACAAGATAAATATAAAGAATATATCATATACAAAATGCTGAAAACCAAAGATAATGAGAAAATTTTGAAAGCAGTCAGAGAAAAACAGCACATTACAGACAGGAAAAATTTCAATGACATAGGACTAGTTATTAGAAAATATGAAAGCTAGAATATAATGGAAAATAATTCTTAAGTACTGAAATAAGAAACCCTCAAAACAAAATATTATAGCTAATGAAAATATCATTCAAGAAGAAAAGCAAAATAAGCACGTGTTTAGAAAAAAGATTAAAAACTAAGATAATTAACTAAGATAATTCATTTCCAATGGACCCGCCCTATGGAAATGGCTAAAGGAAGTCACTCAGACTGAAAGGAAATGATATAAAATGGAAACTCAGGTCTTTAGGAAGGAATGATGAGCTTCATAAATGGTAAATATTTATGAAAGATTCTCTTTTTTTCCTTAATTTCTTTAAAATACATATTGTGATATGGGTATGCACATGCTATGAATTTTTAGCCATGTCCTGTTCTTCCTCAGAATTTTCATGCAGTGTCCAATTCTCAGTCATCTGAACTGAAAAAGGAATTATTCACCATCTGACCATAAGCTCTTCAAACAAGTGATTCCTCTCATGTGTCCCAAAACCTGCCTGTCACATTACTCACTGTAGATTCTTCTCATTAGAAGTATACACTACTTGAAAGTCTAAATGGTTTTTCTTAGAAAATTTCCCTCTGGGTTTGGGCAATGCTATTTTAGCCTTAGAAATCAGTATCCTTTTCCAAAATACAGATCTTCTACATGAATCTTGAGACATGGTATCTATGACAGATAAAGTGGAATGTCAGTTTAGCAGGATGATGTGTCCCTCTGCCTTTGTGGTATAGGCCTATACCACTGGGATTCACTTTCCTTTTCATGGTAGCATTTCCTTTCTTTGTTCCAAGGTAGGAGCCTTAAAATTCACCTTCCAAGCTCCACATGTTTTATATATTCTATTGAGAAAATCTGAGAGGTTTTAGTCTAATTATCAAATTCTAGTATGGGTTTATTTCCTCTCTTCCTTCCTCCTACTAATCGTCTTCTATCTACCCAGAAAAGTTAAATTTGCCATGGTATTCTTTCAAACACTGCATCATCACAGTTGATTGTTGTGCCAGTTTGAATGTATTGTGTCCCCCAAACGCCATTATCTTTGATGTAGTCTTGTGGGGCAGACGCTTTGGTGCTGATTAGATTTGCTTGGAATGTGCCTCACCCAGCTGTGGGTGATGATTTTGAAGAGATGTTCCCATGGAGGCGTGGCCCCACCCATTCAGGGGTGGGCCTTGATCAGTGGAGCCATATAAATGAGCTGACTCAGAGAGAAGGAGCTCAGTGCAGCTGGGAGTGACATTTTGAAGAGGAGCAAGCTTGCCAGAGAGGAACGTCCTGAGAGAAAGCCATTTTGAAACCAGAACTTTGGAGCAGATGCCAGCCACGTGCCTTCCCAGCTGACAGAGGTTTTCCAGACGCCATTGGCCATCCTCCAGTGAAGGTACCCGATTACTGATGTGTTACCTTGGACACTTTATGGCCTTAAGACTGTAACTGTGTAACCAAATAAACCCCCTTTTTATAAAAGCCAATCCATCTCTGGTGTTTTGCATTCTGCAGCATTAGCAAACTAGAACAATTGTTATCAACAACATCAAACTGATTTACCAGAGGCTATGTTTACTCTGTATATCAATTTTTACAAAGGGCAAAAGTATTGCCTCAAGACATTTAGCCCTACAACTCAACAAAAAAGACAAACAACCCTAGTAAAAAATGGCTAAGAACTTGAATAGACATTTTTCCAAAGAGGAAATACAAATGGCTAAAAAAAAGCACAAGGAAAAGATACTCAATATCACTAGCTGTTAGGGAAATGCAGGTCAAAACTACAGTGAAATATCATTTCACACCGACTAGAATGGCCATATTAAAAAAAATAGAAAACTACAAGTGTTGGAGAGGATGTGGAGAATGGGAACATTTATTCACTGACGGTAGGAATGTAGAATGGTAAGTCACAGTGGAAGGCAGTTTGGCAATTCCACAGGAAGCAAAGTATAGAATTGTCGTATGAATCAGCAATCCCACTGCTAGGTATGTACCCAGAAAAAAACTGAAAGCAGGGATGTGAACAGATATTTGCACACCAATGCTCATGATGGCATTTTTCACAATTGCCAAAAGATGGAAGATACTGAAGTGTCCATCAACTGATGAATGGATAAACCAAATGTGTTATGTACATACAATAGAATATTATTGAGCTGTAAGAGGGAATGAAGTCCTGATGCATGCAACAACATGGATGGACCTTGAGGACATTATGTTGAGTGAAATAAGCCAGACACAAAAGGACAAATATAGTATGATTTCACTGATATGAACTAACTATAATAAGCAAACTCATAGAGTTAGAATCTAGAAGGTAGGTTCTCAGAGAATAGAATGAGGGTTTGAGGTGCAGCGGAATAGAATTTGGACCTAGACGTCCTGATTAATCTTGTTCTAAATGTCCTACTCTTATATTGTTATTTTAAATTTATTTGAATTTTTTAAGCCTGATTCAGAATCTTTATAGCTATCATAATCACCAAACTAAGGACTTCTGGGACATCGAACCCACAAGGTTTTCCTGGTTATGGTAAACTGAAAATGTTCATGGATTCTTTGATATTCATTCCATCAAGAGATGGTATCTAAGTTCTCTCCTTTTAGATCTGGACAGTATCTGTGACAGCTAGAACCAAGAAAATATGGTGGAAATTACACTATGGCTGTTTGGTGTCCCCTTAGGATTAGGGGCCCCTTCCACTTCCTGTCTCTTGTAATACTTGTTATGAGGAAGTCCAAACAACCCTGTTGAGAGGCCCATGTGGAATGAAACTAAAGCCCTCAGCCCAGTCTCAGCTGATCTCCCAGCCAAAAGCCAGCACCAGCTTGCTAGTTAGCCATCTTGTAACTGGATACTCCAGTCCCATTTAAGCCTCCTCGATTGAAATCGTATGGGTCAAAGAAGCACCAGCCTCTCAATCCCTGCTCAAGTCTCTGGCTTGTGAACAAAATTCCTTTTTATTTTAGGCCAGTAAGATTATGGTGGTTTATTATGCAGTAATAGCTGGAACACCAGGAATCTTTTATTAAATGAAATGTGTATTGAAAACCAATCTTTACCCTCCTGTAAATGTTAAGAATAACACATATTCACTTGGCAAAAAGAATCTATAACAACAATTCTGAGTACAGACTTCCCCCATAAAACTATCAGAATTGAGGAAAATAAGAATTTAGAGAGTAACTGGAAAATGAGAGTAACACAGGCTCAAATCCTGAGGCCAACTACCAATTGATTTATGTGCAATCTCCATTTTGGGGCACACAAGGCCCTTCATGTGCATCTTCAAATTACCTTCCATTAGTCTCCTAAAATAAAAGCCAAAAAGAACTAACATTGTTATTTCAACTCCTTATGTTTTTCCAATTTCAGCCTGCTATTCCCTCTATTGAGGCCCCTTTGCAATATCCAGAAGCAAACTGAATAATCCTTGCTGACAAATGTAACACTGCAGTATAACTGAATCCAAACCTGATTACAAGCCAAGAATTAATATTCTATCTCCTCCCAAGCAAAAAAAAAAACATCTAGTTGCATGTCAGGCAGAAAACACAATAGCTGTTTATATGGTAAAGATGACCTGAGAAAATCAAATGATTACTTGGTGATCAGGTTTCCTTTTGTCCTTATTTTCTGGTATTGACTTTGTTTGCTTTTGCTTTCTAAATATATAATCTAAAATTTTAAAAGTAAAAAACATATGAGATAGCAAAAAGTTTACTAAATAAATCTGTTGCAAACACACTTATTTGCAGATTAAACAGAATTCTAGCAGCAAAGGATATTGTCCATATTCATTGGATTGGATTATTGTTGGTGTTTTTCAAATGACACTGATCATTTTTGTCATTTTTTATTTCCTAAGAAATATTCCTTTAAAAAGGAAGATTGAAAAAGTAAAATGAGATAAAGAGATAAAATTGAAATAGGCTGGTATTAGATGGAGGCAATTTTTGGCCATATGTATCCCCTGGTTTTTTTATTTTAAAAATTTTACATGAAAAATCAAGAGAACTCAAGATATTTTAGACTAGAAAGAACAAGAAGGCATGTGATAAATTACAAAGACTTTTAATATGGGGCAATATTCTTAAACTTGATAAATTAGATAGAAAAATATGTGTGCTTTTCTCTGAATTTAATGTCAATGAGTTAACCATTTTTAACCTTTGAATCCTTACTTTGAAACCAATAATAAGGTGATATGTAAAATAAGATATAGATGCTGTGGTGGTGGGGATAGAGAGAAAAGCAAAGAGGACAGGCAGAAGTTCCTCCCCTCCTTCCTATAGCAAACCCTGAAGTGGATGCATAGTTTGAAAGCTACAGTTATATGTCCTTGCTTTGCCATTAAGACTTCTTAATACTACAATATAGAAATTAGAAGCTTAGGTCAAAGAATTTCTAATCTTTCCTCAGAGATAGAGAGAGAGAGAGAGAGAGGAAGAGAGAGAGAATTTATGCCATGTTGATTTTGTCAAGCAATGCCTCTGGTCATTTGAGACCAGAACTGGAAAGTACTGAAACTTCTCACAAATCCTTTATATTATTTATTTGATTTTCTATCTCCTCTAAGTCTTGGCTCAGCTAGAATTGGACGGGACTATAAAATAATCTAAGCATATGGAATATGTGATCATTCTAAATATAAATATTAGGCATTCTGATATCTAGTTAGACTTATTTCCTCAGAAAATAAGAATAAAGTGACCATAGGCTACTTCAGTGTCAAAAGAACTTTCAACAAATAGCTATTTAAATTAGCAGTTCTAGCACTAAAAGCATAGTTACAAAATCTGATGTTCAGTATTTATCAACGTCCTTTTCTCATTAGAAAAGTCAGAAATAATTTGGTTTAGAACAGACTTATTCCCAACTAAATCTTTATGGCAATGAACCTTTATTGTCTTATGTTAATATATTTGGAGGTTTAACATTCCAACTGAATGTAAATACATCAGAGGAAGCACATTGACTTCCTTATATTTTCATTCTCTTCTCAGGAGATTCCCAACTCCTTCACATAATGAAAACCTGCCTCTCTCCCTTGAGGACACTACTTTCCCTGCAGCCCTCTCAAGTTGAGACTTTCTATTAGGGTGCATCCAGCAACTCTTGATCAGGGCTTGGAATCATTGTACTTGCTGACCCTCAAATTTGCTTTCAGATCATTACACCATTTATCTCCTTTTTAAACTCCTTTCTCTTTGAAAGCTCATTCCTCTTAGCTTTATCAAAAGGATAAATGCCAAAATCTTTGCTGCCGTATCCAAACTTTCTGAACTTCCTCCCTCAGTCACTAAAGACTAGCACCTCCTGGCTCAGAGATTTCTTCCATATATCAAATGTCTTCATCTTTTTTCATGGCAACAAAATCTACTATGCCATATCACCATGCAACTTAGTCTCTTAGTTCCTTTATCTCATTTCTGCTGACATTTTCCTCCACTTTACTTTATGTTTCCATTGCCATATTATGGTCATTACCATCACCAGAAACTCCTCAATTTCCAAAATCACAAATTCATATATCATACTCATAGTTATCGACTACCATAGTCAATTCCTCTGACTAGCTTACTCTTACTCCCATGGAAACACTGTTTTAAACACCCTGACACTTCCAACCTAAAGACATGACTACTTTCTCCTTATTCTTTAATTGCCTCTAGTTTTTTGTTTTTGTTTTTTTTTTAATTACTACACTTTTATTTTTTAATTAAATTCAGTTTTATTGAAATAAATTCACAAACCATACAATCATCCACAGTGTACAATCAACTGCTCACAGTACCATCATATAGTTAAGCATTCATCTCCCTCATTTATTTTTGAACATTTTCCTTATACCAGAAAGAATCAGAATAAGAATAAAAAAGAAAAGTAAAAAAGAAAACTCAAATCATCCTCCCAATCCCACCCTATTTTTTTAGTTTTTTTGTTCCCAATTTTCTACTCATCCATCCATACCCTGGATAAAAGGAGTGTAATCCACAAGGTTTTCACAATCACACAGTCACCCCTTGTAAGCTACATTATTATACAATCATCTTCAATAGTCCAGGCTACTGGGTTGGAGTTTGATAGTTTCAGGTATTTACTTCTAGATATTCCAATACATTAAAACCTAAAAAGAGTTGTCTATTTAGTGTGTAAGAATGTCCACCAGAGTGACCTCTTCGCTCCATTTGGAATCTCTCAGCCACTGAAACTTTATTTCATTTCATTCCACATCCCCCTTTTGGTCAAGAAGATGTTTTCAACCCCATGATGTCAGGTCCAAATTCATCCCCAGAAGATATATCCTGCATTGCCAGGGAGATATACACCCCTGGGAGACAGGTCCCACATGGTGGGGGGGGGGGGCACTGATTCACCTGCCAAGGTGGTTTAGCTAGAGAGAAGGACCCACATCTGAGCAACAAAGAGGTACTCAGGGGGAGACACTTAGGCACAATTATATGCAGGTTTAGCCTGTCCTCTGCAGTAACAAGCTTCGTAAGGCAAGTCCCATGAGAAAGGGCTTGGCACATCAAACCTCCAGTCCTCAATGTTTATGAGAACATCAGTAACAATCCAGGTGAGGAAGTCCAACACTTCTGCATTTTCTCCCAGCTCCTCAGGAGGACCCTCTCTCTATATATTTTTATTCTTCACCCAAATTACTTTGGGATGTGTTGTTATTTCACTCTAACCTATACAAACCTACCATACCTCACTTCCTTTTCAAAGTTCCATGTAATTGTGGTGTTTGAACAAACTATAGAAGTTATACTGTTCAGAAAATATAGATCCTGCACCAAATGAACATCTCTTCCCATGGTCTCAAATGGAAGTTGAAGTTTTAACACAGTCAGTTTCAACCTTCACCCTTTGACCCAATTTGCTCTAGTCTTAACCAGATCTGCTTCATTCATATCTCTAATTGAAGTCTGGACTCTTTCAGCTTTTTTTTTTTTTTTAACAGTTGCTGTATGCACTAATACTGACATTCATATCTGCCAAGCTCTAGCTCTGAGTTTCAGGTGTCTCAGAGATACCCAATGTTCCAGACACCAATCAGTTTATACACACAGAGATCAGCATCTCAAAGTTTGGAGAAAGCCATTACAATTCAGGAATAGATTTGACTGCTGTAAGAGCTTACAATCTAGGGACCATTACAATAATCGTTCTCCTGTTAGGCTGTGCTCTAAGATTCAATTCTGAGTTTACACACTGTAGTTCATATTGTTGAGGCATTATAGTGTTTGCCTTTGTTTCTGACATACTTCACTCAAAATGCTGTCTACAGGATCCATTCACCTTGTTGCATGCCTGACAGCTTCACTTCTTATAGTTGCTCAATATTCCATTGTATGTATACACCACAGTTGACCATTCTGTTCCTCAGTCAATGTACCCTTAGGCCACCTACTCCCATTGCAAATCATGAATACTGCCTCCACAAACACCAGTGCGAAAATGTCCGTTCATGCCTTTGCTCTCAGATCTTCCAAGTACATACCCCATTATGAAGTTGCAGTACCTTATGGCCCCACATACTTAGCTTCTTGTGGAACTGCCATGCTGAGCTCCGGAAAGGCTACACCATTCTCTCTCCTTATCAACAGTAGAGAGGTACATCTTTCTCTCCATGTTTTTTCCAGCACTTTTACCCCTATTTATATTTTTTCTTATAATTTTATAGAGATATATTCACATACCATACATTTCTCCACTGTGTACACCCATAACACATATATTTGTGCGCTTCATGTTGCCACTGAGCTCCCTAAGACCTTGCTCATATTTTTCCATTCTTTTCACCATCTGTTTTTGTGTGTGTGTGTATGTATGAATTCAAATGTCTGGTCTTCCAATTCACTGATCCTTTCTTCTACCTATTCAAATCTGCTGTTGAATCCCTCCATTGTCTTTTTCATCTCCTCCATTATGCCCTTCATTCCTATAAGTTCTGCCATTTGTTTTCTCAAGTTTATGACTTCTTCTTTATGGTCATCCAGTGTCTTCCTTATATCCTTCATCTTTATTGCTATATCTTCTCTTAGTTCATTGACTTGATTTTTGAATTGATTTAGGATATTTGTTTTAACATCTTTAATTAGTTCTTCCTTCAGTTCATTGAATTGATTTAGCATTAGTTGCCTCAACTCCTGTATTTCAGTTGAACTATTCATTTGTTCCTTTGGCTGGTCCATCATGGGAGCCCTGGGCCCCCAAGTGTCTTGAAGACTGCATGATGCAGTTTGCTTGACAAACAGTTAAGAGTTGACTTATTCGCCTTGTAATATCAGGTGCTAAATGTAGTCTATACCTGATACTACCTCCTCCCTGAGACTCCCTGAGATACTGTTATCTACAAGATAATCTATAATCCTCCCCTTCTCCTTGTTGATTAAAATCAATCCCTCCCTACATTGCATGACCCCCACTCCCTGCCTTATGCTCTCATACCCAGAATGTCAAGCCCTTATAATCAGCTTATTCAGCCTCCCCAAAGGGTGGACTAGTTCCATGTTGTGCTCTGAACTGGCTGCCATTCAGAGCAGCTCCTGAATCCATTGAGAGAAGCTCCTGATTTCAGGGCAATGTGGCTTGACTTCCCCACCCTATAGGTAAGTTCCATAATAAAAGCTCATGTCTCAGAATGTGTCCAGTGCTTTCTTTAGTCCTTTGGCTACAAAAGCCTCTTGAGCTGTGACAATTAGCATGCCAGCATGGAGACTAAAGAAATCCAGCCGCTGATGACATGAACTTGGGAAAGGGAAATGGGAAGTCCCCAGGCTGATACCAGAGTGGCCTGCGACACCTATGAGGGGAGGGGTGGCTACCCTTCCAGATGAATTGGGTCTGTTAAGGGAGTATGGAAATGCGTATGACTCCCTGGCTGGACTAATAGCCCTCCTGCAACAGGCCGCAGGACTAGTAGGATTTCATGAGAAAAAGGAAAGCTGCCAGTAACATGCCCACAGACATAGGGGACTGGTGGTTTGATGGATTGAGCCCTCTACCACGGAATTTGCCCTTGGGAAGACTGTTGCTGCAAAGGAGAGGCTAGGCCTCCCTATAATTGTGCCTAAGATCCTCCTACAAAATGCCTCATTGTTGCTCAGATGTGGCCCTCTCTCTCTAGCTAAGCCAACTTGAAAGGTGAAATCACTGCCCTCCCCTCTATGTGGGATCAGATATCCAGGGGAGTGAAACTCCCTGGCAACGTGGAATATGACTCCCGGGGAGGAAAGTATACCCGGCATCGTGGGATGGAGAACATCTTCTTGACCAAAAGGGAGATGTGAAAGGAAATGAAATAATCTTCAGTGGCAGAGAGATTCCAAAAGGAGCCGAGAGGTCACTCTGGTGGGCACTCTTATGCAGAATATAGACAACCCTTTTTAGGTTCTAATGAATTGGGGTAGCTGGTGGTGGATACCTGAAACTATCAAACTACAACCCAGAACCCATGAATCTTGAAGACAATTGTATAAAAATGTGGCTTATGAGGGGGGACAGTGGGATTGGGGGGGGGCATAGGGATCACACTCCCATTTGTTTAGTTTGTCGATGGATGAGTGGAAAGGTGGGGGAAGGAAACAAACAAACAGACAGACAGACAAGGGTGCCCAGTGTTCTTTTTTACTTTAGTTGCTCCTTTTCACTTTAATTATTATTCTGATTATTTTTGTGTGTGTGGTAATGAGGGTGTCAGGGATTGATTTTGGTAATGAATGTACAACGATGTAATGGTACTGTGAACAATCAAATGTATGATTTGTTTTGTATGACTGCAGGGTATGTGAATATGTCTCAATAAAATGAATAATAATAATAATAATAAAAACAGTATTTGCAAACTTCCCTTGAGAGATTGGGGAAAAATGTGGAAATATTAACTTCCCCACCAGGGGAATTCCTGGTATTCTCACAAGCATTAGGGACTTCCAATTCAATAAGTCAAGTCCTCAATCTTGGGGCTTGCCCATATGAAACTTATTCCTGCAAAGGAGAAGCTAAGCCTACTTTCAATTATGCCTAAGAGTCACCCCCAGAGAACCTCTTTGTTGTTCATATGTGGCTGGTCTCTCAGCCAACTCTGCAAGTAAACTCACTGCCCTCTTCCCCAGGTGGGCCATGACTCCCAGGGGTGTAAGTCTCCCTGGCAATGTGGAACGTGACTCCCGGGGATGAGCTTGGACCTGGCATCGTGGGATTGATAAAGCCTTCTTGACCAAATGGGAAAAGGAATGAAATGAAATAAAGTTTCAGGGGCTAAAAAATTTCAAATAGAGTCAAGAGGTCGTCTGGAGGTTATTCTTATGTATTATTTAGATATCCTGCTTTAGTTTCTAGTGTATTAGAATAGCTAGAAGGTAATACCTGAATCTATTAAACCCTAATCCAGTAGACTTGATTCTTGATGATGATTGTATAAATATATAGCTTTTATTGTGGGACCATGTGATTATGAAAACCTTGTGACTGACACACCCTTTATCCAATGTATGGGCAGATGAGTAATAAAATAAAGACAAGAAATATATAAATAATAGGGGGGATAAGAGGTAAGGGATGTTTTGGATGTCCTTTTTTATTTTTATTTTTTTCTTTATTTTGTAGTAATGAAAATGTTCGAAAATTGATTGTGGTGATGTGTCCCGGCCGGCGGGACGTTCAATGGAAGGCTCCAAGTCCTGTGAGGGAGGAATGGTATGGGACAAGAGACGCGAAGAACGACAGCAAGACAGGTTTCTGATCAAGCTGCAAAACTTTATTGAAAAGGCAGGGTATATATGCCCTGGAGGGAGAGGGGGTGGCTAATAGGGACAGGTAGCGGTCTGGGATTGGTGATTGCTATTGCTAGGGTGGATGGCCAATGGGCAGCTACTGTTTAGGCGGGAACTAGCTACTGCTTAGGCGGGAACTACTGTTACTTCCTTGAAGAAGGCTAATTATAGCTTAGGCTGTTCTTACATCAGCCCTGGCGGCCGTGTTGCATGTTACCGGTATCGCTGAAGGTGAATATTATATATGCTACCTTAATTGCCCCCAACAGTGATGAATGCACAACTATATGATGATACTGTGAGCCATTGATTGTATACTTTGGATGGTTTATATGGTGTGTGAATATATCTCAGTAAAATTGAATTTAAAAAAAAAAAGGAATGCTGCCAGGCTGCTGCAGCAGTAGCCTGGCTGTTCTTGGAGGCTGTGTTTGCAGCTACCGAAAAGGCCTTAAATGCTCATGTGGCAGTCTGCTGCTTAGAAGAATTGAAGTTAAAAAGGGATATGCAATTGTCCCAAGCAGAGTTGAAAGTCACCCTGGATAAAAGTTTGGAAATACTGGCATGCCAGTACACTAGAGTAAGAAGGCATAAGTTCCTCAAAGGACAAGTTAGGCATACTCTAGCTTCTCCTGACTGGGACCCTGAAGTGTGGGACCCTGTTGATTCCTCACCAAAAGGTGATGAGCACCTGTCTGACTGGGAAATTAAAATTGAGGAAAGTAAGCATGTGTGTCCTCTGGTCCAACAAAAGGGGACTTCCCACAGATGTACTGTGGCAATATATCAGTATAAATTATGAGGGTCATTTAATAGCCCTGTCTGGCCAGTGAAAAATCCAATGGCACCTGGTAAATGACTACTAAATATATTGAACTTAATTTAATAACTTCTTTGTTTGCAGCTGTGTTGAACATAGCTACCTTGTTGTGGAATATGAGTACTCATTTAAGCCAATTTCACTTTGTGTTAAACCTTGCTAAAGCTTACTTTAGTGTTTTAGATCCCTGAAGACAGACTGTGTCCACCTTCACATGGGAAAACCAACAATGGACATTTGCCGTGCTTCCACAAAGACACCTCCACAGTCCCACCATCTGCCATGGACTGGTAGTACAAGATTTAAAGAAAAAGACACCACCTTTGTTTCACCGTAATGATGATATAGAACCAGTAATTCTTTTCCAGAACTAGAAATTGCTGCTAGCACAGCGGTGACCCACCTTGAAAGTCAATGACGGGTGATAAATCAAAGTAAATTACAAGAGCCTGGATACTCTATCAAGTTCTTGGTTATTGTCTGGTTGAGTTAAACTAAAGCTATTCCTTTTGCTGTTGTTGTTAAAATACAAAGTTTATACTATACTGCTAACTCCTAAACAATTAATAGATTTTCTTGGTTTATTAGGTTATTGGAAACTGTTTATACCCTATTTAAAAGTTTTAAAAATTAGTGTACAAGTTTTTACACCCTAATTAGAAAAGGAAAAGCATGGGAATGGGATTTTCCATGGCAGGCTGTGTTTATAAAAGCTAAGCAAACTATCGCACAAGCACAGGCTTTAAGGGGGGGTGGACTCTGATATGTCCTGTGAATTGGATGTGGCCAGTGCCAATATTGGCTTTGTGTGGGGTTTGTGGCAAAGGCAACAGACTAAATGTGTAACTATTAGATTCTGGTGCCAACTTTGGAAGGCCAAAGAATTCAGATATAGTTGGAAAAGCAATTGTATACAGCTTATAATGCTCTGTTACAAGTGGAAGGGCTAACTCAAAGGTGTCCAGTGACCTTACAGGTGGCCATACCCATACAGAGGGGGGCACAGGAGACTATAAATAAGCCCCATTTGGAGAGTGCTCAGCTAAGCATGCTGACAAAATGGAAAGCCTATGTCCAACAATGCTGAATTTTTAACAATAGCCCTGTGAGTGCAGAGATGCATGAAATTTTAGGACCAGTCTCCCATGTGGGAGAGCAGCATGCCCTGTCTCCTATTGATCCTCCCAAGGTGGCTCCTCCCATGCCCACCATTGACAGACAAGAGAGTATACCTGACTCTGCATGGTATAATGATGGATTGGCACTTGGGCAACATGCTACCTGGATGGCCATGATTGTCCAGCCAAATACTGTCATCATCTGGTGGGAGACTGGAACTTTGCAAAGCTGAGCTGTGGGCTGTACAGATGGTAATTGTCCATGAACCAGGAGACAACTTGACTGTCTGCTCAGATAATTGGGCTGTATATCAAGGCCTAACAATATGGATGGCCACATGGAAGCAGGAGAAATAGATGGTGGTTGACCACCCCCTATGGGGGAAAGAACTATGGGAAGACATCTGGGTAGCCTTCCAGAAATGTAAGGTAACTGCTTTCCATATTTCTGCCCATAATGTTAACTCATGGCTAGGTAATGCAGAAGCAGATGTCCTAGCAAAATTCCACAACCTAACAGCAATGGTGCATGAGGAGACTGAATGGCTGCATCAGAAAACCAAGCACTGAGGGTACCAGACCCTGTGGAAGCTGGTGCAGCAGTTTCAGGTGCCTATCCCCCAGCAAGAGTTAAAAGGAGTAGAGTATGCTAGCCCCTCCTGCTTGCTACAATGGCACAGAATGCTTCCTCACCAACTGGGACCCATCAGCTGAGACAGATTCCTCTTACCTGGTGGCAAGTAGACAAATATTGGCCCCCAAAGGGGCCAATATACCTTCACCACTGTAGATACAGCTATGGGACTGCTGCTGGCCTTCCCAGGGGTCAAGGCCAACTAGCAAGCTACCATACATAGCTTAAAAAATTAAGTGCCTTTTCCAGGGTCCCCACACACATGGACAGCAATAGAGATCCCCCTCCACCAGTCAATTAACCCAGGCCTGGGCTACAGAACATGATGTCCTTTGTACTTTTCACTTGCCCTATAATCACAAGTAACTGGGTTAATTGAAAGAATGGGCTTTTAAAGGAACACATAAAAGATGATAGAAACTCCTTACAACAATGGACTCGATGACTGCACCAGTATTAACTCCAGACCCAGAGCAGTGGCTCCCGCTCCTGTGGAAATGGTAACTGTGGGGCCCATGCAGGCCTTATGAATTCAAATAAGGGGGCCGGCTGCTCTTAAGCCACAGTGAGGCAGTGATAATAATCTGCTCTTGTCTGTGCCACAAACACTAGAAATTAGGGAAAATAAGGTCAGTTGGCTCTGGTTCTGGCCCATACAGCCAACCTGGTTGAGAATCCTAAGCCCCTGGTGTATTATGCCAATGGTTATTTGTATTCCCCATCTGGTATCCTCATCCCACAGGGAACTGTATAACTTTGCAACCCCAAACTAACTGTAGATCTGACTCTAAAGGGCTTCCCACAGGGGAAGAAAATATGGCATTTAAAAACCCCCTCACCTGGAACTCTTCTATCCACTAATGAAAACTCAGCTTATATATTGTTCCTACATGTGCTATTAGTTCTTGTTTAAAAATTGTATTTTACTGTTTCAATAATGCATGAACTAAAGTGTTGTAAGTATTTAGCATTATTCTAGGAAGCTTTATTTTTAGTGGTAATTGTATGCTGTAGAATGTCTGCTTGAAAATGGTTTCCAAAATTTTTTTCGTAGCTTAGGTATAAGAGGTATAAAAGATGATTTGTATGAAAAATAAAAGGAAAGTAGTTTTGTCCTAACTGACTGGTTGTTTCAGAATAGAAAAGAGAAAATGTAGGACAAAAACCTAGATGGATACAGAAAGTTTGTATAAAGAGAAATTTATTTCTATGGACAAAGTTAGGAAATGGTAAAAAAAAAAAAAAAGATGTAGAATAAAGAAGACTGCCTGGCAGTTTTATCCTTTAGCTATTTTAGCCCCAGATGTACCTGTGCTTATTAAATGTTGTGAATATGTACCCAATAACCCACAAAATGTAGCACAAGCTCTTGATCACATGCCAGATCATAGACAAAATATTGAACATTTATTTGATGATCCTTCATCCAAATGGTTTAATTCTTTAACTTGGCCATGGCACCACTTGTTAATAGGATTACTCTCCATATGTACCGGTTTATTTGTACTCTGCTATTCACTGTATTGTTGTTGTGAATGATGGATGCAATGTCTGTCCTATGGTCAACACAAATCACTGTGTGGGGATGGACTGTGGGAGCCCCAGGCCCCCAAGTGTCTTGAAGATTGCACACAACAGTTTGCTTTACTTAGGACAGTTAAGATTTGACCTATTCTTGTAATATCAGGTGCTAAATGTAATCTATACCCAAAACTACCACCTCCCTGAGACTCCGTAAGATACTGTTATCTACAAGATAATCTATATTCCTCCCCTCCTCCCTGTTGATCACAATCAACCCCTCCCTACATTGCATGACCCCACTCCCTGCCTTATGCTCTCATACCTGTTGGAATGTCAAGCCTTAAAACCAGCTTATTCAGTCCCCCAAAGTGTGGACTATTTCCACATTGTGCTCTGAACTGGCCACCATTCAGAGCAGCTCCTGGATCCATTCAGAGAAGCTCCTGATTTCAGGGCAATGTTACTCAACTTCCCTACCCTGTAGGTAAGCCCCATAATAAAAGCTCATGTCTCAGAATGTGTCTGGTGTTTTCTTTAATCCTTTGGCTACAAAAGCCCTCTTGGGTCATGACATCCATATTTTCATGTTTCCTAATATGGCTCATTATCTTGAGCTGCCTAGGCATCTGACTTTCTTGATTAGTTTATTCTGGAGCTCATTTTCACTCTTTTACCTAGGGTTTTGTTATTGGTTGGCTTTGTTCTCTAACCTTCGGTGTTTAGTTCAGCTTATTCTAGGCCTCTAACTTAGGTTCTATTTAGTTGATCAGAGTTTTTCACCTCTTGTTTTTCTGTTTCTTGCCCTGCCTCTATGTAGCCTTTTTGTGAGAAGGTTTCCTCAGATATGGTTGACCCCAGTCAGGTTTTCCCAGTCTAGGGAGGCCCAGGTCTCATGACGAAGATATGGAGTTTTCCTGAGAATGAGACCCACCTGTGAGGCCTCTAGAGTTGGTGCTTTTCCTATCCTGTCCAGCAGGTGGCACTTGCCAGCCCACAGTTCCCCCACCAGTGTAAGAAGGTGAGGTGCCTTTAATTCTCTGCAGACTCTGAGCCTGTCTGGGGCATGGCTGACTGAAGCTGGAGTCTGAACTGGAGCCCCTGGGGTCTGAGTTCCCAGGAGGAGGCCTGCCAATTGAGCTGGACCTCCATCCATTCTCCCAATCCTAGGAACTCCAGCTGTCTCCCAGGGGCACTATTCCCTTCTCCCTTCTCCTCTTTGGGGCAACTCCAGCTTAATTTTTTGGTCAGCCCAAGTTGCCAATTAAAAGACTGAGGTGGACACCTTCTTCAGAAGTGAAGCTGAAATTCAAAGAAGTTCTGGGTACTCTGTCTTCCCCCAATACCAGCCTAGACCTTCAACCTGGGCTGATAGAAAATAACCACATATGTTACTTTTAAGTTAAAAAAAAAGAAAAAAAAAATTAAGTCCCTTTTAAAGGCCTTTCTCCAGCCTGGAAGTTTCCTTGGTGTCAGAATAGAGCCTTTAAAGATGCACGTTGGGCTATTGTCTGATAATTACTCTCAAACAGCTTCAATTCCACCCCTGCCAGGGGTCTATTGAAGTGCAAAAAGATAAGGAGTCAGTGAGAAAGGAGAAGGGACAAAATGTAGGAGAGAAAGAAAAAAAAAGCTTTATTGGAGCCAGGGAATGGGTGCCCACTTTTATGTACCTCCCCTTTCTCAGAGCCCAGCCCTTCTTTAGCACCCCCAGCTCCAAAAAATAGTTAATTAATTTGCTAATTAATTCAGCAGTTGAGGCTGCATTGAGTCCCCCTTCTTGCTCTCAGCAGATTGTTGTGTTTTTTTTTTTTTTTTTTTTCCTTTAGGGAGCCAGCTGCAAGATAGTTCATGGGGTCTGGGTGGGGAGGGGTGCCAGGCCCCTGGTTGAGGGTACTTACAAAGTTTGCTGTGATCTCAGCTTTTCCTCCAGTTCCAAACTTGTGTATGATGTGTGACTGGTCACTGGAGACCCTGAAAACACTGTTTCATACAGTTTCTGGGTAATTACCAGCTGCCCTAGAGGAGAGACTAAATTCCGTGCCTCACCACTCTGCCATCTTGCCCCAATAGCCTCCAGTTTTTACTTCCTTTCTTCTTACTCCTTTCTTCCCCTTAAATTAAATGGCTCATTATTCCAATAACTCTTGCAACTATCCTCAAATCTCTTGCCCCTTTCTCTGTTTGATAGTCTAGTCTAACAAATACCCAGAGATGAATGAACTTACCCAATTTTCATCTCCATGCCTGTACATAAACAGTCAAGTATTGTGGAGAAAGGCAAAGAACTAGGCAGATTAATGTCTCTAAAAATTCATGATTGTCAACCTCGAATGTGGAATTCAACACTACTGAACAACCCTAATCTGTTTTGGTTTTTTATTTCTAGTACCCTCTTTTCACCTTGTTTGATTAAGGTCTTGCCACCTTAGCAAAAGTACTAGGCACATCGCATAGCTGTCTCATTACTATATCTTAATACCCCAGCATCTATACTTTCTTTTGGTACAATTCTGTACATGAAAAAAATAAAAATATGATAGAGTAGGGACTTCCACAATTTTTTAACTAAAATAATGGCAAGAACAACATAAATATGTAGGTAGTTGAAAATTTTAAATTGTAACTAACCAAACTATGAAATTCTTTGATTCAGAAAAGGGCCTGAATATATAAAAAATAAGAACTTCTCACAATTACATAAAAATTAGATTAATAAAACTTAAATGTCCATCTTTTAAATATCCATTTTTCTATAGACAAAGGATGATTTAAAAAAAAGACTAATAATAATTATAAGTAAAAAGAGTTGAAAGTAGCTGAAGGAGAACTGTGGTTTAAGTAGACAAGCATTTGGCAAATTATTTTAAACTGCTTTTCTATTAGAGTTTGCAGATAGTTGAATCAAAGGCATGCTATAGATCACATGTTCTGGATTTCAACAATATTTTGAACAAATTCTTAATACATTTTGAAAAATGAGAAAACATAGACCTGGAGACACAGTGGCAAATTCTTTACTATGTTAATCTTCAGAGTGAGAGAGTGAATTTCAGGAGTTGAGGGGAATTTTCATTCTTTATCCTATTCATATTTATATTGTTTAAATTGTTCTGCAATGTCTACAAATTGCTCTTATATATTACAAAATAATGTTATTTTAAAATTATAATTCTTAAAATATCCGGCCATGGAATACTGTACATGGTGCTAAGTAAATATATTGAGTATATTTTTACTTTGTAAGTATATAAAAACAAACTAAAACACCTGTCAATTTGAAACCTTGCATATTATCTAATAACTAGTTTTAAATTTATATTTGAGAAGAAATAAATTAAGCAAACTGCTTCTTAGTTTGGATCATACTTTTCACAATTCCCATTCTCTCTGATTTTTCTCCAAAGGAATCATGCTGGATTCCCCAAAATTCAGTATTAATGTGTAATGTTCTCCTGTGTTTTGATCTTTCTTTTTATGAAAAAAAAAGATGTCTATGAATTCTTAATTTCTCTTCAAAAATTTAAAGTTTCTCTCTACAGAACCAGGCAGAGCTTCAGAATAGCCTGGGGCAATCACCATGTTAACTGCTTCTTTGATGTTTCACTTCATGTCCTTATAAGATAAGGATGGCAAATCATCCAAGAATCTTTTGCTTTCATATTCATCATGAGAAAAATCATCCTACAACATGAAGTTCTTAAAAGGCAAAATGGAATCAATGTAAGTTTATCCTCAATACCTCAAACATCTAATTGAAATGCTAAAATTGCTACAGTTCACCAAACCATCTTGCTGAATTGTTCTTTGTCAAATGATCCTTTACTACTTTCATCACCTCATTCTCTCACTCTCTCCATGACTTTTTCAAACTTTCTGCAGTCTCAATTTCATGCTTAGTGATACTGCTTCTTTCAAGATAATCAAAAATATCGAACTAACAGTCCCTTTATCCAGAGTATAGGCAGATGCATAATAAAAACAAACAAACAAACAAATAATAGGGAGGGGTAGAGGATATGGGATGTTTTGGGTGTTCTTTTTTCTTCTTTTTCTTTTTCTTTTCTTTGGGGGTGGATATTGAAAGTTTTCTAAAATTGATTGTGGTGATGAATGCCCAGCTATGTGGTGATACTGTGAGCCACTGATTGTATTCCTTGGAAGGATTATATGATGAGTGAATATATCTCAATAAAATTGTATGAAAAAAAGAGAAAAGATTGAAGAGAGCCGGGTAGTCAGGAGTTCAGCCCAAAACCCAGGACCCCTCTTTCTAGCTCCAATCCCTCCCAACACTCCTCCTCTATGCCCCCCATACATACCTACCCATCAGAATCCCTCTTCTTGAGGTGTATTTTGTGACTTTAAAACACAATGGAGCGTGTATGAGAATAGCTAGAAGATAATACCTGAATCTGCTGAACTGTAATTAAGTAGACTTGATTCTTGATGATGATTGTATAACTATACAGCTTTTATTGTGGGACTGTATGATTGTGAAAACCTTATGACTGGCACTCCCTTTATGCAGTGTATCGGTGGGTGAATAATAAAGACAAGAAATCTATATAAATAACAGGGGAGGAGGTATGGGATGTTTTGGGTGTTCTTTTTATTTTTCGTTATTTTTTTCTTCATTTTGGAGTAATGAAAATGTTCTAAAATTGATTGTGGTGGTGAATGCCCAACTATATGATGATACTGTGAGCCATTGATTGTACACTTTGGATAGATTATATGGTGTTTGTATATATAGTAATATATCTATATATACACATACATATATATATGAACAGCATTTTCAATTCCCGTCTCTTCTGACTTTTCCTCTACCAGGAAAAGTCCTCCTTATCAGTTTCCTTTTTGTACCTTTTCCTATATCCAATCACTAAACTTTAGATTTCTCCAAAGTCTGTAACTAGGACTACATTTTTGGAAAGAATGCCATCATATTGAAAAGATAAGAACTCGAGTTAGATGAGTGGAGTCATCTCTAGATAGCAGACGTGCTATCCTAGTTCCAACAACTGATCCTAATAAAGGCTCTTGTATCCAGTTAGTGCTACTACATAAATTGATGAATGAACTGCAGTACCAAGTGGAAGAGTAGCTGTCATTTCAAAATGGACACTGAAAATGTTGCTGTTTCAGGTCTCCAACACACATTGGTGATGACACTGCCAATTTTTTGTGCTTTCAGGACCCACTGATTTCTTATTTTGTAATATGCATGATTCTAACAATTACCTTATCTAAAAAAATTACAGTACAAAAAATAAAAAAATATATCTCATTCTTTTTAAAACTATTCCTTCAACAATATTTGAACATATGGGTAGTTGATTACTCCAAAAACAATGTAGTCATTAACCTTGTAGCTAATATTACAATTCACTTAAAAAGTACTTTACATTTACAAGGGCTAAAAGGCAATCTCATTTGCATTAAAATAAAGTAAATCCTCTAATATTAGATACAGTTTCTCATCTGTAGTGTGTTTGGTTCTTTACTGTTGAAAATAGTGAATTAAAAGTAACAGAAAATACTCACATTAATAAAGATGATAAAGACAAATGTGAATTTTTGTGTTAAGAAATGGAAGTATATTGATGTGTAAATCAATTTTTTAACAGATAGAAGACAAATAATAAAGGTTAGATTACATCTCAAAGTATCCAAACTAGAAATGAAACAATGCTTTGGGGCTTTTATTCATAAATAAAAAAAATTTTCAGCATAAACAATTTAGATTTAAATCTTTGAGCAAATATACATTTAGGGATTTTTAATTCAACATTTTTCTTCTAAATTTTGTGATTTATAAAAGATTTTATGATATGTTGAAATGCTATTCTTCTTTCTGCCATTCATTTTATGTCCTTATGGGTTCTTGATAAGACTCAGTCCTCGATGAGAGAGAGACAAAGAGAGAAAGATAAAGATTTTGAAATAAACATAATTTCTAATCAAGTATTAATCACAATCTTAGCCCTTCAATATTTCATTTAATGAGTCATTGTTTTAACAAAATACTGATAAAAGAAAGTAACCATACTTGGTAAATAATACCAAGCATTCCTTTTTAAAACTCAATGTCATTTATTATACTAACTTACAATTTTTTCAATTTCTGTCTAAGTTATTTATTCCCTTTCCTCTCGGAAAAGAGTAAAATCAAGATACACTAAAACTCATATAAATAGAATATAAATATTTTTATCCATGTGTGTCTTATGAAAGTTTTTTTCCTAGTGTCCAAAGTATCTGAAAAACTGTCTTTTAATAGTTCTTATAATTCATTTTTAACATTATTAGAAGAGCCACCTGCACTTTGCTATTAGTAATTGTTTTGATATTCTTAGTTGTATAGAAAGGGCAATTTCTATTTTATATCTTATCTCCAAAAAAGGCAAAATTCTGATTCTAGAAAATGATTTACCGTTTGGAATTATTTTAATACTTTTATCAGAAAACAACAGGAAAACTTTCCATTCACCAAGTAGTAGAAAATACATAGTTTTTGAATTTTAATACATGGAAACACTTCAGTATGTGATTCCAAATTCTTACATACAAATGTGATCATGAAATAGATACCACAATTTTAATCATTATTATTAATATGCTCTTATCTCAGGAGAAAGGTTTGTACAGCAGTGTTCCCCAACCTTTGTTAATTACATATAAATTTATACTGTGAAGAGGGAGAAAATGAGATTTTCTCTGATCTCAGAACATACAGGTTAAGTTTTCCAGATTTAAATATCTTTCACATATAAATTTATTTATTTACCCAATTGCCAAAGTGTCATAAATATCAATTGGCAAACAGGGCTTTAACTCCAGATAACTCAGTTTTTTGAATTAATATTTCTAGGAGTTTGCTTGAATTTTTGAAAACTAAAGAAAATATCAGTTTTTCCTTTCCAATAACCGTAAAGCAGGAGTGCTGAAATTTGTAATGTGTTGAATTTCTTGAATAACAAACTGATATAAAAGCTGTAGATGTAAGCCTCTTCTTACCTTTCTCTTTGAATACATCTTGGATATTTTAATTGCCCCTTGTCACATCGTACCCTAAGTTCAGATCCTATAACAGATGACCCAGGTATATAAGTATCTCCCTTACAAAGAAACTCAATATGCTCTCCATGGAAAATATGTGGTCTATTGTCAAAATTCCATTTCAGGAGTAAATTATTCTTTTCCATTTCAACAAAAGATAAAGAGCAAGGCTCTGAAAAGAAAAAGAAGAAAATGATCTTGATACATCTTGGTACAAACTGAATGTACTGTGTTACAGACTCATGATAATATTAAAACTTCCAGGCATGAGAGTGGCAAGTAAGTTAAAACTAATACTGGAGTCAAATAATATGTTCAAACATCACAGAAAACATTCTGCATTTGCCTCTGTGGTTCTGGATTTCGAGAAAGAAAAGGGTATGTCCTATCTGTCATTTAGCTCTGTGTCACTAGGTTTTTCAAACTTAGCACAAAAAAAAAAAAAGTTTTCCAAGAGCACTGACAGTTACTAATGGTCATGGAGATGATGCTTGTTTCCCTCTTCTTTAGAAAGTTTTAGTAATATGAACACAAGCCATTGATTCCTGGGGAGATAATATTTTATGGAAATATAAAAATGAGCTGGATTCTCAAAACTGACACAAACTCTTTGCAACCCTGATGCCATTCCAAGTGGTTGACAGTTTCCTTTCTTATAAGTTTCCAGAATTTAAGAACTATTGAGATTGGATTAAATTTATTTTAAATTCTAAGCATTGAAACTATTTTTGTGATCACTCTTTTATTATTAAAACAAAACAAAATAACCTAAAATAAGTAATAGTTTATTACTTTGTTTGTTTCTTTGACTGTTCTTTGATAAAAACATTGATTTTTTTAAGATATGAAATGTCAAATTATTCCAGAAATATGGGTTTACTTTGTCCTTTTTTATTTTCTGGATAAATTAGCACTAAGGAGTGCTAACTAAGGAGACAGTTCCAAAAAAAGTGGAGACTTGCTAACAGAGCTTAGCAATCATATTCCTATAATACATTAACAGATGTATTCATTCACTTATTTATTTAACCAGCAATTATTGAATGCCTATGTTCCAAATGTTATGCTACAAAGTAATATGGATTATATAAAAACATAAAAAAGAGTTATTAGAATAAGCATAGTTTCCAATTGTGCTGAAGCCATCTGTCCCTATACTAGCTGTCAGCCAGAGGATAGGATAAGTATTCTCTGGGGGAAGAAGATGACATAGTCCCAATCTTCTAAAATTTTCCATACATAATATCTGATATTCACTCAACTGTTAAAAGAAATACCCAGAAACAAACCTAGAAAATAGAAATAAACCCAGTTAATCCAGAAATTGGAGTTTTGAGACAAATATTAAAAATAAATGTGGGGGCAAGATGGCAGACTGGTGAGCTGTATGTTTTAGTTACTCCTCCAGGAAAGTAGGTAAAAAGCCAGGAACTGCGTGGACTGGACACCACAGAGCAATCTGTCTTTGGGCATACTTCATACAACACTCATGAAAACGTGGAACTGCTGAGATCAGCGAAATCTGTAAGTTTTTGCGGCCAGGGGACCCGCGCCCCTCCCTGCCAGGCTCAGTCCCGGGGGAGGAGGGGCTGTCAGCTCCAGGAAGGAGAAGGGAGAATTGCAGTGGCTGCTCTCATCGGAAACTCATTCTACTGATTCAAACTCCAACCATAGATAGACTGAGGCCAGACACCAGAGACTCTGAGAGCAGCCAGCCCAGCAGAGAGGAGACGGGCATAGAAGGAAAACAACACGAGAAGCTCCAAAGTAAAACCAGAGGATTTTTGGAGTTCTGGTGAACACAGAAAGGGGAAGGGCGGAGATCAGGCCTTGAGGCGCATATGCAAATCCCGAAGCAAGGCTGATCTCTCTGCCCAGGGCACCTTTCCTTAATGGCCCTGGTTGCTTTGTCTATTAGCATTTAAATAACCCATTATATCTCTGAGGAGGGCCGTTTTTTTTTTTTTTTTTTTTTTTTTTTAAATCCTTTTTGCTTTTTCTAAAACAATTACTCTAAGAAGCTCAATACAGAAAGCTTCAAAGAATTGAAATTTGGGCACGTCAAGTCAAGAGCAGAAATAAGAGAGCTCTGAGACAAAAGGCAATAATCCAGTGGCTGAGAAAATTCACTAAACAACACAACTTCCCAAGAAAAGGGGGGTGTCCGCTCACAGCCACCATCCTGGTGGACAGGAAACACTCCTGCCCATCGCCAGCCCCATAGCCCAGAGCTGCCCCAGACAACCCAGTGTGACGGAAGTGCTTCAAATAACAGGCACACACCACAAAACTGGGCGTGGACATTAGCCTTCCCTGCAACCTCAGCTGAATGTCCCAGAGCTGGGAAGGGGGAGCAGTGTGAATTAACAGAGCCCCATTCAGCCATCATTTGAGCAGACTGGGAGCCTCCCAACACAGCCCAGCAGCCCAGAACTGCCCTGGGGGGACGGCACTCACCTGTGACATAGCACAGTCATCCCTCAACAGAGGACCCGGGGTGCACAGCCTGGAAGAGGGGCCCACTTGCAAGTCTCAGGAGCCATACGCCAATACCAAAGACTTGTGGGTCAGTGGCAGAGACAAACTGTGGCAGGACTGAACTGAAGGATTAGACTATTGCAGTAGCTTTAAAACTCTAGGATCATCAGGGAGATTTGATTGTTAGGGCCACCCCCCCTCCCCGACTGCCCAGAAACACGCCCCACATACAGGGCAGGCAACACCAACTACACACGCAAGCTTGGGACACCAATTGGGCCCCACAAGACTCACTCCCCCACTCACCAAAAAGGCTAAGCAGGGGAGATCTGGCTTGTGGAGAACAGGTGGCTCGTGGACGCCACCTGCTGGTTAGTTAGAGAAAGTGTACTCCACGAAGCTGTAGATCTGATAAATTAGAGATAAGGACTTCAACTGGTCTACAAACCCTAAAAGAACCCTATCAAGGACAGCAAATGCCACGAGGCCAAAAACAACAGAAAATTATAAAGCATATGAAAAAACCAGACGATATGGATAACCCAAGCCCAAGCACCCAAATCAAAAGACCAGAAGAGACACACCTAGAGCAGCTACTCAAAGAACTAAAGATGAACAATGAGACCCTAGTACGGGATATGAAGGAAATCAAGAAGACCCTAGAAGAGCATAAAGAAGACATTGCAAGACTAAATAAAAAAATGGATGATCTTATGGAAATTAAAGAAACTGTTGACCAAATTAAAAAGATTCTGGACACTCATAGTACAAGACTAGAGGAAGTTGAACAACGAATCAGTGACCTGGAAGATGACAGAATGGAAAATGAAAGCATAAAAGAAAGAATGGGGAAAAAAATTGAAAAACTCGAAATGGACCTCAGGGATATGATAGATAATATGAAGCGTCCGAATATAAGACTCATTGGTGTCCCAGAAGGGGAAGAAAAGGGTAAAGGTCTAGGAAGAGTATTCAAAGAAATTGTTGGGGAAAACTTCCCAAATCTTCTAAACAACATAAATACACAAATCATAAATGCTCAGCGAACTCCAAATAGAATAAATCCAAAAAAACCCACTCCGAGACATATACTGATCACACTGTCAAACATAGAAGAGAAGGAGCAAGTTCTGAAAGCAGCAAGAGAAAAGCAATTCACCACATACAAAGGAAACAGCATAAGACTAAGTAGTGACTACTCAGCAGCCACCATGGAGGCGAGAAGGCAATGGCACGATATATTTAAAATTCTGAGAGAGAGGAATTTCCAGCCAAGAATACTTTATCCAGCAAAGCTCTCCTTCAAATTTGAGGGAGAGCTTAAATTTTTCACAGACAAAGAAATGCTGAGAGAATTTGCTAACAAGAGACCTGCCCTACTGGAGATACTAAAGGGAGCCCTACAGACAGAGAAACAAAGACAGGACAGAGAGACTTGGAGAAAGGCTCAGTACTAAAGAGATTCGGTATGGGTACAATAAAGGATATTAATAGAGAGAGGGAAAAATATGGCAAACATAATCCAAAAGATAAGATGGCCGATTCAAGAAATGCCTTCACGGTTTTAACGTTGAATGTAAATGGATTAAACTCCCCAATTAAAAGATATAGATTCGCAGAATGGATCAAAAAAAATGAACCATCAATATGTTGCATACAAGAGACTCATCTTAGACACAGGGACACAAAGAAATTGAAAGTGAAAGGATGGAAAAAAATATTTCATGCAAGCTACAGCCAAAAGAAAGCAGGTGTAGCAATATTAATCTCAGATAAAATAGACTTCAAATGCAGGGATGTTTTGAGAGACAAAGAAGGCCACTACATACTAATAAAAGGGGCAATTCAGCAAGAAGAAATAACAATCGTAAATGTCTATGCACCCAATCAAGGTGCCACAAAATACATGAGAGAAACATTGGCAAAACTAAAGGAAGCAATTGATGTTTCCACAATAATTGTGGGAGACTTCAACACATCACTCTCTCCTATAGATAGATCAACCAGACAGAAGACCAATAAGGAAATTGAAAACCTAAACAATCTGATAAATGAATTAGATTTAACAGACATCTACAGGACATTACATCCCAAATCACCAGGATACACATACTTTTCTAGTGCTCACGGAACTTTCTCCAGAATAGATCATATGCTGGGACATAAAACAAGCCTCAATAAATTTAAAAAGATTGAAATTATTCAAAGCACATTCTCTGACCACAATGGAATACAATTAGAAGTCAATAACCATCAGAGACTTAGAAAATTCACAAATACCTGGAGGTTAAACAACACACTCCTAAACAATCAGTGGGTTAAAGAAGAAATAGCAAGAGAAATTGCTAAATATATAGAGACGAATGAAAATGAGAACACAACATACCAAAACCTATGGGATGCAGCAAAAGCAGTGCTAAGGGGGAAATTTATAGCACTAAACGCATATATTAAAAAGGAAGAAAGAGCCAAAATCAAAGAACTAATGGATCAACTGAAGAAGCTAGAAAATGAACAGCAAACCAATCCTAAACCAAGTAGAAGAAAAGAAATAACAAGGATTAAAGCAGAAATAAATGACATAGAGAACAAAAAAACAATAGAAAGGATAAATATCACCAAAAGTTGGTTCTTTGAGAAGATCAACAAGATTGACAAGCCCCTAGCTAGACTGACAAAATCAAAAAGAGAGAAGACCCATATAAACAAAATAATGAATGAAAAAGGTGACATAACTGCAGATCCTGAAGAAATTAAAAAAATTATAAGAGGATATTATGAACAACTGTATGGCAACAAACTGGATAATGTAGAAGAAATGGACAATTTCCTGGAAACATATGAACAACCTAGACTGACCAGAGAAGAAATAGAAGACCTCAACCAACCCATCACAAGCAAAGAGATCCAATCAGTCATCAAAAATCTTCCCACAAATAAATGCCCAGGGCCAGATGGCTTCACAGGGGAATTCTACCAAACTTTCCAGAAAGAACTGACACCAATCTTACTCAAACTCTTTCAAAACATTGAAGAAAATGGAACACTACCTAACTCATTTTATGAAGCTAACATCAATCTAATACCAAAACCAGGCAAAGATGCTACAAAAAAGGAAAACTACCGGCCAATCTCCCTAATGAATATAGATGCAAAAATCCTCAACAAAATACTTGCAAATCGAATCCAAAGACACATTAAAAAAATCATACACCATGACCAGGTGGGGTTCGTTCCAGGCATGCAAGGATGGTTCAACATCAGAAAAACAATCAATGTATTACAACACATTAAAAACTCGAAAGGGAAAAATCAATTGATCATCTCAATAGATGCTGAAAAAGCATTTGACAAAATCCAACATCCCTTTTTGATAAAAACACTTCAAAAGGTAGGAATTGAAGGAAACTTCCTCAACATGATAAAGAGCATATATGAAAAACCCACAGCCAGCATAGTACTCAATGGTGAGAGACTGAAAGCCTTCCCTCTAAGATCAGGAACAAGACAAGGATGCCCGCTGTCACCACTGTTATTCAACATTGTGCTGGAAGTGCTAGCCAGGGCAATCCGGCAAGACAAAGAAATAAAAGGCATCCAAATTGGAAAAGAAGAAGTAAAACTGTCATTGTTTGCAGATGATATGATCTTATATCTAGAAAACCCTGAGAAATCAACGATACACCTACTAGAGCTAATAAACAAATTTAGCAAAGTAGCGGGATACAAGATTAATGCACATAAGTCAGTAATGTTTCTATATGCTAGAAATGAACAAACTGAAGAGACACTCAAGAAAAAGATACCATTTTCAATAGCAACTAAAAAAATCAAGTACCTAGGAATCAACTTAACCAAAGATGTAAAAGACCTATACAAAGAAAACTACATAATTCTACTAAAAGAAATAGAAGGGGACCTTAAAAGATGGAAAAATATTCCATGTTCATGGATAGGAAGGCTAAATGTCATTAAGATGTCAATTCTACCCAAACTCATCTACAGATTCAATGCAATCCCAATCAAAATTCCAACAACCTACTTTGCAGACTTGGAAAAGCTAGTTATCAAATTTATTTGGAAAGGGAAGATGCCTCGAATTGCTAAAGACACTCTAAAAAAGAAAAAACGAAGTGGGAGGACTTACACTCCCTGACTTTGAAGCTTATTATAAAGCCACAGTTGCCAAGACAGCATGGTACTGGCACAAAGATAGACATATAGATCAATGGAATCGAATTGAGAATTCAGAGATAGACCCTCAGATCTATGGCCGACTGATCTTTGATAAGGCCCCCAAAGTCACCGAACTGAGCCATAATGGTCTTTTCAACAAATGGGGCTGGGAGAGTTGGATATCCATATCCAAAAGAATGAAAGAGGACCCCTACCTCACCCCCTACACAAAAATTAACTCAAAATGGACCAAAGATCTCAATATAAAAGAAAGTACCATAAAACTCCTAGAAGATAATGTAGGAAAACATCTTCAAGACCTTGTATTAGGAGGCCACTTCCTAGACTTTACACCCAAAGCACAAGCAACAAAAGAGAAAATAGATAAATGGGAACTCCTCAAGCTTAGAAGTTTCTGCACCTCAAAGGAATTTCTCAAAAAGGTAAAGAGGCAGCCAACTCAATGGGAAAAAATTTTTGGAAACCATGTATCTGACAAAAGACTGATATCTTGCATATACAAAGAAATCCTACAACTCAATGACAATAGTACAGACAGCCCAATTATAAAATGGGCAAAAGATATGAAAAGACAGTTCTCTGAAGAGGAAATACAAATGACCAAGAAACACATGAAAAAATGTTCAGCTTCACTAGCTATTAGAGAGATGCAAATTAAGACCACAATGAGATACCATCTAACACCGGTTAGAATGGCTGCCATTAAACAAACAGGAAACTACAAATGCTGGAGGGGATGTGGAGAAATTGGAACTCTTATTCATTGTTGGTGGGACTGTATAATGGTTCAGCCACTCTGGAAGTCAGTCTGGCAGTTCCTTAGAAAACTAGATATAGAGCTACCATTCGATCCAGCGATTGCACTCCTCGGTATATACCCGGAAGATCGGAAAGCAGTGACACGAACAGATATCTGCACGCCAATGTTCATAGCAGCATTATTCACAATTGCCAAGAGATGGAAACAACCCAAATGTCCTTCAACAGATGAGTGGATAAATAAAATGTGGTATATACACACGATGGAATACTACGCGGCAGTAAGAAGGAACGATCTGGTGAAACATATGACAACATGGATGAACCTTGAAGACATAATGCTGAGCGAAATAAGCCAGGCACAAAAAGAGAAATATTATATGCTACCACTAATGTGAACTTTGAAAAATGTAAAACAAATGGTTTATAATGTAGAATGTAGGGGAACTAGCAGTAGAGAGCAATTAAGGAAGGGGGAACAATAATCCAGGAAGAACAGATAAGCTATTTAACGTTCTGGGGATGCCCAGAAATGACTATGGTCTGTTAATTTCTGATGGTTGTAGTAGGAACAAGTTCACTGAAATGTTGCTATATTATGTAACTTTCTTGGGGTAAAGTAGGAACATGTTGGAAGTTAAGCAGTTATCTTAGGTTAGTTGTCTTTTTCTTACTCCCTTGCTATGGTCTCTTTGAAATGCTCTTTTATTGTATGTTTGTTTTCTTTTTAACTTTTTTTTTCATACAGGTGATTTGAAAAAAGAAGGGAAAGTTAAAAAAAAAAAAAAAAAGAAAAAAGACAAACAAGGGAAAAAAAAAAAAAAAAAAGATGTAGTGCCCCCTTGAGGAGCCTGTGGAGAATGCAGGGGTATTCGCCTACCCCACCTCCATGGTTGCTAACATGACCACAGACATAGGGGACTGGTGGTTTGATGGGTTGAGCCCTCTACCATAAGTTTTACCCTTGGGAAGACGGTTGCTGCAAAGGAGAGGCTAGGCCTCCCTGTATTTGTGCCTAAGAGTCTCCTCCTGAATGCCTCTTTGTTGCTCAGATGTGGCCCTCTCTCTCTGGCTAAGCCAACTTGAAAGGTGAAATCACTGCCCTCCCCCCTACGTGGGATCAGACACCCAGGGAAGTGAATCTCCCTGGCAACGTGGAATATGACTCCCAGGGAGGAATGTAGACCTGGCACCGTGGGACGGAGAACATCTTCTTGACCAAAAGGGGGATGTGAAAGGAAATGAAATAAGCTTCAGTGGCAGAGAGATTCCAAAAGGAGCCGAGAGGTCACTCTGGTGGGCACTCTTATGCACACTTTAGACAACCCTTTTTAGGTTCTAAAGAATTGGGGTAGCTGGTGGTGGATACCTGAAACTATCAAACTACAACCCAGAACCCATGAATCTCGAAGACAGTTGTATAAAAATGTACCTTATGAGGGGTGACAATGGGATTGGGAAAGCCATAAGGACCAAACACCACTTTGTCTAGTTTATGGATGGATGTGTAGAAAAGTAGGGGAAGGAAACAAACAGACAAAGGTACCCAGTGTTCTTTTTTACTTCAATTGCTCTTTTTCACTCTAATTATTATTCTTGTTATTTTTGTGTGTGTGCTAATGAAGGTGTCAGGGATTGATTTAGGTGATGAATGTACAACTATGTAATGGTACTGTAAACAATCGAAAGTACAATTTGTTTTGTATGACTGCGTGGTATGTGAATATATCTCAATAAAATGATGATTAAAAAAAAAATAATAAAAAAAAATAAAAAAAAAAAAATAAATGTGATTAATATGACCAAGATATAGATGTTAAGATGGAGTCTTTCACCAAAGAACTGGAATTTACAAGAAAGTATCATTTGGAAATTCCAAGACAGTAAAAATAATAACTGAAATTAGAAACTCAATAGATGAGTTTAAAGCAGATTAGATCTGGACCTGGCATCATGGGATTGAGAACATCTTCGTGACCAAAAGGGGGATGTGAAATGAAACGAAATAAAGTTTCAGTGGCTGAGAGATTTCAAATGGAGTCAACAGGTCACTCTGGTGGACATGCTTCCACAAAATATAGATAACACTTTTTAGGTTTTAATGTATTGGAATCGCTAGAAGTAAATACCTGAAACTATCAAACTCCAACCCAGTAACCTGGACTCTTGAAGGTGAGTGTGTAACAATGTAGGGGTGTATGGATGGGTGACAGTATGATTGTGAAAACCTTGAGGACTGCAATCCCTTTATCCAGTGTATGGATGGATGAGTAGATAAATGGGAACAAAAACTAAATGAAAAATAGGGTGGGATGGGGGAATGATTTGGGTGTTCTTTTTTAGTTTTATTTTTCATTCTTATTCTGATTCTTTCCGGTGTAAGGAAAATGTTCAAAAATAGATTGGGGTGATGAATGCACAACTATATGATGATACTGTGAACAGCTGATTGTACACCGTGGATGACTGTATGGTATGTGAATATACTTCAATAACACTAAATTTTTAAAAAAGCAGATTAGACACATCTACAGAGAGTATTATTGAAAGGGACGAAATACCGTAGAAAATTACCAATCCAATAAAAAGATAAAAGGATAGATGATACAGAAGATTTTAAAAGACACAGGGCACAGCTATGGAATCATAGAAAGACTGAAGAGAGAAAATGTGACAAAGGTATTATTTTAAAAGATATCAGCCAATCATTTTACAAATTCTATGAAAGACATTAACCCAAATTCAAGAAATGTTGTCAACTTTAAGAGTGAAATGTACAAAGAAAACATCTAGGGCCAACATAAATAACTTTGCTGAGAATAAGGACTAAGATAAAATTTCAAAAGCAGCAGAGTTAGAAAGAGAGAGAAAGGAAGGAAGGAAGGAAGGAAGGAAGGAAAGAAGGAAGGACGGGAGGCAGGGAGGGAAGACACCTTACCTTCAAAGGAGTACCAATAAGAATGATATTTCAACAAACAGAAATCAGCAGAGGTTATAATGGCATCTTTCAAACTACTGAAAGAAAATAAGAGCCAAGCTAGAATTCTATATTGAAGAAAAGTATACTTCAAAAGGAAGGAAAATAGAGGAATTTGCAGACAAACAAAAACATAAAATAATAATGAAATAATGGAGATTTTCTTTTAGGCAGAAAGAAAATTATTCCAATGAGAAACAGAAAAATAGGACAGAATGAGGAGCAAATGAATTGATAAATATGTGTGCAAATATAAAAGTCTTGTAGTGCAAAACAATAATATTAATAATACCTTTGGGCCCTAAGCTATATGGAGAATTAAAGTGCATGACACAGGAATACAAGAAGTGAGAAGCGTAATAAAATTAAAATGTTCTAAGGTCCTAGAGAAGTGTAAAATTACTAATTTAAATTGGACTGTAATAAGCCAAGTTTGCATGATGTAATCTCTATGAAAATAATTAAAGGAAACCTAGAGTAAAGTATAATTAATAAAGAGAGAAAAGGGCATAATAAAAATGTATTTATTCATAAGAAAGTAAAAGAAAAGAAAAAGGAATAAGACAGGTAAAACATATCTAGTATAGCAAGATGATATCTATAACCCAGATATATCAGTAATGACATTAATATGTAAATGGAGGAAGTACCCCATTATAAAGAAAAGATTGTAAGACTGAATAATTTAAAATATATATATACTGATATAAGAAATACACATGAAATATAAGGACCCAGAAAGTTGAAAATTAAAGGATGGAAAGATGTATACTATGTAAATACTTTTCAAAGGCAACCAGGTGCAGCTAAAATACACTTTAAGGCAACCAAAACAAAACAAAACATTCTATATATAAAAGAGAATTTTTAAAAAATACAGGGCCAATACACCAAGAAGATATAACATGTCTCAATCTGTGTGTACTTAATAAAATAGCACTAAAATACAAAAGTGAAAATTGACAAACTAAAATGCAGAATGAGAGACTTTAACACACTTCTTTTTGTAACTGATAGGAAAAAAAAGTAACAGTGCAAATATGGATGATTTTAACAACATGACAAACAAAATTCAATCCAATTGAAATACATGCAACAGCAGCGAACCTCACATTAGGAAAGTTAACCTTTTTTTTCAGATATAAAAGAACACTTACCTAAAGTTGATATGCTAGTTCATAAAGCAAATATCAAAGAACGTCAAGGACAAATATAACTGAAAGTATGCCTCAGTGGATTTAAAATAGGAATCAATGACAAAAAGAAAATTAGGAAACCCCAAAATGTTTAGAATTTAAATAATAACTTCTAAATAACTCAGACGGCATAAATGGCATCAAAATGTTTTGAAATAAAATGTTTTGAAATGAATAATAATAAAAATCTGAAATGTAAAAACTTGAAGGAAGTAGTTATAATTGTGCTTAGAGGGAAAATATTTCCTTATATCCAAACATTAGAAAATACAGAAAGGCTGAAAATCAGTGATTTAAGTATCCATCTAAGGAAGTTAGAAAAAGAGTGACAAAATAAATCTAAAGAAAGCAGAAGAGTGAAGTAATAAAAATAAGAGCATAAATTAATGAAATAGAGAGGAACACTGGATGAAGGATCAACAAATGCAAATGTTGGTTGCTTAAAAAGACTGACAATATTGGTAGACCCCTAGCCAGACACATCAAGAAAGTAATAAATAAAGTTTAATAGAGGGAAAAACAAAAAATACAGCACCAAAGACATTAAAAACTGCATAAAAGAACGTTATGAACAACTTTATGCCAATAAATTTGACAAATTAGATATAATGGATAAATTCCTGGAAACCACTCCTTCTAAAAGTTACAGAAGAGATAACCTAATATCTATTAAACAATTTGGAACAGTCATTAAAATCTTTCCATAAAGAAAACTTGAGGCCTAAATGGCTTCTCTGGTGAATTGTTCCAAATATTAAGGAAGAAATAGTGCCACTCTAACACAAACTTCCAAAGAATTGAAAAAGAGGGAACACTTCCCAACTCATTTAATGAGATTAACAAAATCTTGACAGCAAACCCTGAAAGAAAGTTACAGAACAATCTCTTTCATGCAAATAGATGCAAAATTCCAAAGTAAATTATTAGCAAATGAAATCCAGCAACATACAAAAAGCAGAATTCATCATCATCAAGTGGGATTTATTCCAGGAGTGAAGTCATGGTTTAACATTTAAAAACAACCAATATAATTCACTAAACTCACAGGAAAAAATAAAATAAAAATAATCACATGATATCTTAACTGATACTGCTGAAATTCTATACTCATTGGAAAATTTTTTAAAACCTTTCTCGAAATAGAAATAGAAGGTTGATTTCTTTAATTTGGTAAAAACTATTTTTAATACCATACTTAAAGGTGGATTATTGAGATTAGGAAACAAACAAGGCTACCCACCACCTCTTCTGTTCAACCTTGTACTGAAATCCTAGCCAGTGAAAATAAGTAAGAAAAATAAGCAAAAGTCATAAGAATCCATATGGTCTCTTGTTATTACAGATATGCTATTTTATGCATTCTGAAAGCATTGGTCTATGTTGTTACTTCTATTAGGATGGTTTTCTAAATCTACTGACAAACATTAACTGATTCTCAGACTCATATTCATATTTTGTTAAGGTTTCTTCATCTTTCCAGTCTGAGGCTACCATTTATATCTTTGTTCTCCCATTGCATTCTTGTTTTCTATTATAATAGCAATCACACTAAATGATAGTTGTTTACGTGTTTACCCACAACACTATGTCTTATTCTTCTTATAGCCCCATACCAAACTAGTACCTGATGTATGGTGTGTACTTAATAAATATTTGTTAGAGTTGAACTGGATGAAGTTATTTACGATGGAGTGGGAAGAATTGAAACCAATGATTAAACAGGCACACCAATAAAATAATATAATAACAGCAAACTGAGAGCTATATTAGCATTGAAGCAGTTCAAAGAGGACAAATTAAAAATAGTATAAAGTTTTATTTTATTACATAGAGGCATATTTAGTAGTACGTACCTAAACACAATGGTGGTGTAGTCCACAATCCATCTAAACAATACGCCTCCTTAGATCCTTGTAGGAAATGGTGCTCAAAACATCTGTATTCTACTGAGGAACCATTTTCATAGTTGCCTTCTGTTGAACTAATAATGACTCCATTTTTAATTAATGGAGGGGATGCACACATTCCTTTAAATTCTGCAAAAACAATTTTTAAAGTATGTAATAAGTTGTTACAGTGTAATGACCATCCAGTGCTTTCATAATTGCTACAGAAAGAAAATGAGATATTTTATCATAAAAGATTTCAGCATAAAAGATGTCAAATGTTTTTTAAAGATTGCAAGTATTTCTGCAATAATGTCACACTATAAAGTTTATTAGTACAATTAGAATCCCATATTATAATTTTCAAATAAATCATTAAAACTATCAAAGTTTTAAAAAATACATATTTTATTTTCCTTTACTATCTAGCTAAAAGAGAAAGTGTATGACTTTTTTTACAGCCATAATAGTCTGGTGATTTTTATAAAACCTCTTCATTTTTCCCTTCATAAAACTGACTTTTTAGAATTAAAAAGTGTCACTATAGTCATCCTATTTAAGTGTCTGTGCTGACTGGATATTGATTGAATCATTTCCAATTTTATACACTAGAAAATGATGGCAGTGTATTGTTTATGTTTAACCCATTTGGCAGATATTGACGAAGTAAGAAATTGTCAGAAAGCACTATTCTCTTACCTTTTCTAACACATAGAGGATATTTCACTTCTCCTCTATTGCATTGCACAGATAACTCAGAAAGTGGGGTTGATGGAGTTAAGTCATATCCCAATTTACATATAAAATCTATTAAATCACCATGTAGGATTTTTCCTTCATATTTCCATTTCATCTCTATATTATTTCTGTTCATGTAATCCAAATTCACAGTACATGGCTCTAAAAGACAAAATGCTCTTTTAAATTCTTTACTCATCTGACAAATATTTTTAAAATAAAAATTATGACAGGTATCAAAAACAATATTTTATAATATTTGACATTTATCATTATTAAATCTCCTCACACACATATGCACAGCAAATAATATACTTTATTACTATCAAATGAATTTTTCCATTTCTTACCATCTTCATTATGTCACAAATTAAAAATCCCTTAATCTGAAACATTAAACACATAGTTTAAGGCCATCAACCAGTTATGTTAACTTGCTTTCTATAAAATGAAAATATTGAAATAGAGAACATATGTTATAGAACATTTGCTGTGTCAGGAAGTGTTCTGTTTAATTCCAGATGTCTTTGACCCAAAAACTCCATTTCAGAAAGATTGAAATACAATAACATAAAACATAGACAAAATAAGTATAATTAGTTTTTTAATTAACAAAAATTAAAGATTTCTAAAAATGTAGAAATATTTAGATTTAAAATGTTCTGTTTGGAATGTGATGTATTAAAAACACGCTTAACATCCTTCAATAAAATATTTTTATATTAATTATAGCATATCTGTACTACAGAATACTATGCAGCCATTAAAATGCATATTTTGGAAGTATATCATACAACGTTCATAATATATTTTTAAGTGGGGACAAAAGCAAGTTATATACCTCTGCATTGGTATGATACTGTTTTTGTTATATATACATGAGGTAAAAGGTTTAGAAGACCATTATATTAACTGCTAATAGTGATCATTTCAAGCAAGTATACTGATATTTTCTGTTTTCTTCTAGTTGCTTCTATGTATTTACTATAGTTTTGGTAAATAACAATGAATTGCTTTTGGTTTTTAATTTTTTTGTAGGAAGTTTATCATGTCATTACATTTGTAAAAGTCATAATGTGGCATGTTCAGTGCTCTGTAGTTATAAGGATAGATAAAAGCTTTTTTAAATACAACTGGCTAGCAAATTTAAAATTGAGGCAAATCTATAGACTTGAGATGAAATGAGTACATTATTTTATCAAAGTTGTCTCAACTTAGGTGATTATTTAGATAACTTCCTCCCTTCCACACTTGAAACATCAAAGTTCTTTCTTACTCCAAAATATAGTTAGGGTAGCTTGCAAACATTTATTTATATAATCAACAAGTTATAATAAAGGCGACTTTTGGGTGAAGAAGTTGTGACAAAGGAGCATTAGCAATATGCCCAACCAAGGAAAGAATTAGATGGATTATTCTTCTTATAAATACCATTCTAAGGATAATGCAAGCAGAGACACTGAGGTCTATGATAGAGAAAAAAATTCAGTTAAGAGAAAACACAAAAGTAATGAGGAAAGAATTAATGCAGTCCTAGACCTTAAGACAGTAGGGATTTTCTATTTGAAGAAATGAGGATGGGTGGAAAACTCTGGAAAAAAAAGTTTTATACAAAATAAACATTTTTATGGTGTAAATCATTGTAAGAAAATCACAAGATAATCAAAAGTAATATTCAAAGAAATCCAGTGTACTCACTATCTTACCTAAGCAAACAGGTGGGGATGACCACTTTCCTTGTTCACAATGAGATATCTTTGTTCCCCTCAGTAAGTAATATTCATTGCACCTATATTCCACTGAGGATCCTGCTGTGTAGCTTGTCAATAATTCACCAACAACAGCTCCATTTATTACATCAGGTGGAGGCTTACAATTTTCATGGTTTTCTAAGAAAAGAAGTTATTTTAAAACTAATATGAATTCATAACTACACAATGATATAATACACTTGCCCATAGTATAGTATCTCAGTATTTGCACTGTATACATCAGGATAATTTCTTTATAAAGTCATCAGAAATTAAAAAAACAATATGCAGTATAAATATTTTTAGAATTTACTAAGCAAGGATAAATAGCAAATGTTTTTCATAAGGACAAGTCTGCACATTTTTAATTTTTCTTGATTGTGAAGAAACTATGACACAGATTTCTTAAATTGTATAGAAATGGAAACAACACTCTTTATCCTAGATCATAATCTACTCTAAAACTTCCCGAGGGCATAATCCAATTTTATTTTTCCTTCTCATTCCTCTCCTTCTCAGGTCTCAGTCAAACCATGGATGAAATTTCTATTTTTTTCCTCTCTTTAGTCTTTCACTCTGCAATATTTTTTTCCTTAGCATCCTTAATACTCTTTGCCTCATGCAATGCATATTCTAGAAAATAGTTTTGAGGAGATCTCTCCAAGATCTGATCCAGAAATGAGAAGGATGACAAGAAGGATAGTATCCAGGAGTAATGGTGTAGCCTGGAGGTATCCTTTAGCAAAATGAAAGACCAGGAATATATCTCATCACAACTTATGTGCTATCATTTTAAAGCTCATTGTCAAACAGATCAGATAAAAGTGCCTGGTGCATTCAAAATTTTTAGTTTCCCATTTCTTTACATTGGCTTAAATCTGCAAATGCCTCCACTTAAAAAAATAGCAAAGAAGATGCAGTATTAATCTGTTTCTAACTTTCTAAACAATGGTCCATTGCTATGATTATGTGGATTAAATAAACAGCATGGAAAATTTTAGCCAATAGGCTTAGCTATTGATGTTAAATATCAATGTATTTATCATATTCATTACATACCAACACACTCAGGGGGAAGTGTCCATTTTCCATTTTTACAAGTTATCTCATTTGATCCACGGAGATGATAGCCACTTTCACATCCATATGTCACTTTAGCTCCTTCGTAATAAATCTTAGAGTGTAGATTTGCTGCACCATTCTCAATGAGGGGTGGCTCCTCACAGGCTATCTTCTCCTTTACTTCTGAAAAGGTACAATTTAAAGACCATTAAGCTACACACACAAATTTATTTTCAGGACATGCTTACCAGAGGTGTTGCTAACCAATGCATTTTGGGGGTTCTGTCCATTTCCCATTTTCACAACGTATTTCTTCTGACCCCTTGATCTCAAAATTAAGTTCACATGCTATATGAACTATTTCTCCATGACGATAAGTTGCTGGATAAGTTTGAATTTTGGCATTTAGAGGCAGAGGTGGAGGTGGACATCTATTTCTTCTTCCTTTATGGAAAAAAACAGCACCATTAGTCATATAATTACAAAAATAATAGCCAAGAGTTAATAAGCACTTTCAGTGTGCTAGGCACCATAGCAAGTATGGTGGAAAGACTCGAGTGTGGCCCCATGATCCCCACATCCTGGTGTTCACGCCCTTGTGTGATTCCCCTCTCCTAGAGTGAGACCTGTGACTTGCTTCTAACCAATGTAATACTGCAAAGATGATGGTATGTATGTGCTTATGTATACAAGATTCTGTTCTGTAAGGTTGTGATCCTGGTCTTGTGATTCTCTCACTCCCTTGCTGGTTTTGAAGAAGCAAGCTGACACAATGGAGAGGGACATAAGGCAGGGAATGAAGAGAGGCCTCTAGTGACAGCCAGCAAGAAACTGAGTGCCTCTGCTTGCAAAGAACTGAATGCTGCCAACAACCACATAAGTTTAGAAGCAGATCCTTTCCCAATCAAGCCTCAGATGAGATTGCAGCCTCACCTTGATTGCAACTTTGTTAGACACTGAAGCAGAAGACCCAGCTAAAGCCCTGCCCAGACTCCTCACCCACCCATGGCTCACAGTATAATCACAGAGTTGTGCATTCATTGCCACTATCAATTTTAGAACATTTTCATTACTCCAAAAAGAAAAACAGCATTTGCATGGTAGCTTTCTTACAATTGATGAAAGGATATTATAATATTCCTGTTAACTTAGTCCATAGCTTGTGAGAAAATAAATGTATTTTTCTTTGTTTTCTTTTTAATCATGGAAAGCTTTAATTACTGATTACAAATGACTAATTTCTAAGAAATTTGTCCATTTTGCCTATGTTACAAAATGTATTAGTATAATGAGTTCATAATGGTCCCATACTATATATTCAACAACTGGAAGGTCTGTGGTGGTGTCATCTCTTTCATTTCTGTTATTGATGATTTTTAAAGCAGTTTTATTGCTATATATTCACACATCATATAATGCATCCAAAGTGTGTACAATCCATGGCTCACAGTATAATCACAGAGTTGTGCATTCATCACCACAATCAATTTTAGAACATTTTCATTACTCCAAAAAGAAAAACAGCATTTGCATGGTAGCTTTCTTACAATTGATGAAAGGGTATTATAATATTCCTGTTAACTTAGTCCATAGCTTGCATTAGGTATATTTTTCCCATATACCACCCTATTATTAACACTATAATAGTGACATACATTTGTTCTAGTTCATGAAAGAACATTCTTATTGTTCTAGTTTGCTAATGCTGCGGAATACAAAACACCAGAGATGGATTGGCTTTTATAAAAAGGGGGTTTATTTGGCTACACAGTTACAGTCTTAAGGCCATAAAGTGTCCAAGGTAACACATCAGTAATCGGGTACCTTCAATGGAGGATGGCCAGTGGCGTCCGGAAAACCTCTGTTAGCTGGGAAGGCACGTGGCTGGCGTCTGCTCCGAAGTTCTGGTTTCAAAATGGCTTTCTCCCAGGACGTTCCTCTCTAGCAAGCTTGCTCCTCTTCAAAACATCACTCACAGCTGCACTCAGTTCAGTCTCTTTGAGTCAGGTCATTTATATGGCTCCACTGATCAAGGACCACCCTGAATGTGTGGGGCCACGCCTCCATGGGAATATCTCATCAGCCATCATCCACAGTTGGGTGGGGCACATCTCCATGCAAACAACCTAATCCAAACGTTCCAACTTAATCCCCACTATTATGTCTGCCCCACAAGATTGCATCAAAGAATATGGCTTTTTCTGGGGGACATAATACATTCAAACCAGCACACTTACATTTGTAGTATTAACAACAGTCACCATCCACAACAGGGTTCAATATGTTATAGTCCCATGTTTTATCCTCTATCTTTCCTTCTAGTGGCTTATATGACCCTAAATTTCCCCTTTCAATCATATCCATAATTTGGCACCATTGGTTACACTCACAATAATATACTACCATCAGCTATATCCATTTCCAAACATTTACAGTCAACCTTATTAAAAAGTCTGCACAAATTGAGCAATAGCTCCCCATTCTTCCCCCTCTTTCTATTTCCTGGTAACCTATATTCTAGATCTTAGATCTATGAGTTTGCTTGTTATAATTAGTTCATATTACTGAGATCATACAATATTTGTCCTTTTGTGTCTGGCTTATTTCACTGAACATGATGTCCTCAAGGTTCATTCATGTTGTTGCATGCAAGAGAACTTCATTCCTTCTTACAGCTGAATAATATTCCATCATATGTATACACCACATTTTGTTTATCCATTCGTCAGTTGATGGACACTCAGATTGCTTCCATCTTCTGGCAATTGTGAATAATGCTTCTATGAACATCAGTGTGCAAATGTCTGTTCACTTCCTTGCTTTCAGTTCTTCTGGGTAAGTACTTAGTAGTGGGATTACCAGATAACATGGCAATTCCATACTTAGCTTCCTAGGGAAGTACAAAACTGCCTTCCACAGCTGTACCATTTTACATTCCCACCAGCAGTGAATGAGTGTTCCGATTTCTCCACATCCTCTCCAACAATTGTAGCTTTCTGTTTGTTTGGTTTTTTTAATAGCAGCCATTCTAGGAGCTGTGAAATGATAGCTCATTGTGGTGTTGATTTGTGTTTCCCTAATAGCTATTGATATCGAGCTTATTTCATGTGCTTTTTAGCCATTTGTATTTCTTCTTGGGAAAAATGTCTATTCAAGTCTTTTGTCCATTTTGTGAATGGTTGGTTGTCTTTTTGTTGTTGAGTTGTAGAATTTCTTTATATATTCTGGATATTAAACCCTTATCGGATATGGGGTTTCCAAATATTTTCTGTCATTGAGTAGGCTGCCTTTTCACTTACTTGACAAAGTCCTTTGAAACACAAAAGTTTTTAATTTTGAGGAGGTCCCATTTACCAATTTTTTTTCATTGCTTGTGCTTTGGATGTAAAGTCCAAGAAACCATTGCCTACATAAGATCTTGAAGATGCTTCCCTACATTTTGTTCTAGGAGTTTTGTAGCCTTATCTCTAGGTCTTATATGTGGGTCTTTGATCCATTTTGAGTTAATGTTTGTATAAGGTACGAGATAGGGTTCCTCTTGTATTCCTTGGCATATGGATATCCCGTTCTCCCAGCACCATTTTTTGAAGAGACTGTTCTGTCCTAGTTGGGTGGATTTGGCAGCCTTGTCAAAAATCAACCAACCACAGATGTGACGGTCTATTTTTGAAGTCTCAATTCAATTTAATTGGTCAATGTATCTATCTTTATTCTAGTCCCATGCTGCTGTGACCACTGTAGCTTTGTAATATGCTTTAAAGTCAAGAAATGTGAGTCCTCCAACTTTGTTCTTCTTTTTCAAAATGTCTTTGGCTATTCAGAGCCTCCTACCTTTTGCAATAAGTTTGATAATTTGCTTTTCCATTTCTGCAAAGAAGGCTGTTGGAATTTTGATTGGGATTGTGTTGAATCTGTAAATCAATTTGAGTAGAAGTGACACCTTAACAGTATTTAGTCTTCCAATTCATTACCTGTTTGTTGTTTAAGCTGCTACTTTCATGGTAACATTGTTATGGAGCCATTGAAAACTAAAGCAGCAAGAATTTTACATTCAATGTCTTCTTTAATCCTAAATTAATTTATTAAGGACTATTATTTTTCACATATAATAAAGAAACTGAAATTTAAGAAGTAAATTATTCATAAGCAGTGGATCTGTTCTCCAACCCATGTCCATCTGAGTTCATGTCTCACATTGTGTACTTTGAAATACTGCCTGAATTATTATGCTATTGCTACTATGACACATTACCACAATTTAGTGGCTTAAAACAATGCAAATTATTTCTCTCACAGTTCTGGGGGCCAGAATTCTGAAATCAGTTTCACTGGGCTAACAACAAAATGCTGGCAGGGCTGTTTTCTTTCTGGAGGCTTTAGAGGTTCCCTAGCTTTTTCTAGCTTTTGGAGGCCACCAGCATTCCTTGATTCCTGACCCCTTCCTCACATCACTCCAACCTCGTGCTTCTATAGTTACATTTTCTACTTCCTTCTCTATAGTCAAATCTCCCTCTACCTCCCTCTTTGAGGACACTTGTGATTTTGGGTCCACATGGATAATCAGGATAATCTCCCTATCTCAACATCCTTGACTTGATCACATCTGCAAAGTCCCTTTGCCATATAAGGTAGCATTCACAGGTTCCAGAGACTTTTTATTTATTTTTTTTGAAGGGGGGCCATTATTCATCCTACTACACTCTATGGTTCAATATATTTATACAATCACAACCATGCTGGGCAATTCCATTGCGTGCCCCTAGCCAACTCTTCTTCTTTCATTCCTTTTAACAGCTATTTCAGATCTCCACCTTTCTTTTAAGTTCTCCCTTCACTTCTTGCTCCTGTCAATAATTACTTTAACCATATTACAGAGACAATATGGTTAAAATATCAAGCCCTTTCCCTCTCCCCATCTTTCTTAATACTATACTTCAATTTATCTTTTAAAGCTCAGTTTAAATATAATCAGGACTTGGTACCTGACTTTATTATAACATTTGTCACATTGTATAAAATATTTGTTTTCACAGCTGTCCTCTACCAGTCATATCATATCATAGCTACTTATATCACATCATAGGTAAATTTAAATGATCTTGAATTGGTATCTTCTGATAGATAATCTTATCACCTTGCCTGAACATATCCAGTGATAGAAACTTAATGATAGCCATTACTTTTTTGGACAGCTCTTATTAGGTGGTGCCGTTTTTCATTTTCACATCTGGGTAATATTCTACTGCTTTTTCTGCTCTCTACTCTGTTATTTTCGAAAACTGTATTTTCACATCAGGAAATATGTGGCCAATTAAGGAAGTATCTTCCCAAAGCTGCCAGCTTGGGGTACATTGGATCTAGTAATTCCCAGTAAGAAAAGATATTCATTATTATAATGAGATTATAGAATACAATAAGTTTAAAAGATTACATCCAGTCTACAAACTAATATAAAATTTGTTTCTTTATATAAAACATATTAAAGATTCCTGAAAATAGCAACAACTTAAAAGATAATTTTTTTTAAATAGTATTCAAGGTAAGAATTAGATATTACCCCAGATATTTTTTCAAAGTTCATAAAGATCAAGACATAGTATTTTATTTGTATGAATGTGAAATTAAAAAAAATTACCTTCACATATAGGAGATTCTGGATACCAACCAAAATTATAGCACTGAATTAAATCAAATCCACTTAAATAATAATTTTCATGACAAAAAAACTGAACTACATCTCCTTCTTCATAGGTTTGCTTTATAGGATGAAAATAACCATTTTCCATCAGTCTTAAAGAAGAGCACTTTAATTCTGAAAATGAAAAAACCACCAAGAAGTTTTTATTTTTCCTGCTAGAACAAAATTCACTTACTACTTACATGCCACACCTGAAATAGAAATTTAAAAATTTGCCATATTCTGTTTGAAATAATAGAAGATTATGAATTGATATATATATATATATATATATATATATATATATATATATAAATAACATCAGTATTATTTTAATAAAATTAGGTGAGCTGAAAGTATTTTTTCCTACTTACGAGATTTAATGATCAAAGGCCACTGTCAATATAAAAATAGGAGCAAAAGAAGTATGAAAAATGGAATATAATTAACATGACAACTTACATACACTGCTGTATGCGAGGAAGTTTTCAGAGTGAAAGTAGATTGTATTCAAAATGAGAACTTACTGGTACATTTTGGTGTGAGAGACCATCCATATGTGTGACATTCTACCTCCTCAGTCTTCTTTCCTCCAGCTGTGTAATAGCCAGTATCACATTTGTATTGCACTTTATCATTTACTTTGAATGTTTGCTGTGTTGTGGAATAATTTCCATGATGTAATTCAGGAGCCAAACATGTTTCTAAAAAATTGAAGTTATTTATTTTACAAATCTCATCACTAAACTTATAATATTAAAGAGAAATCTCAAAATGTATTTTCACTGACCTTTAAGAATATATGGCAGAATTAACCCTTGGCAAAATTGCAAAATACTAACAAAATATGTATGCTAAAATTATTAATAAGTTTTAAGGATGTCTGGCATTGGTTTACAACATAAAATAATGCTCATGAGCTCAAATGCTTCTCTTATAAAGTAAATAGCAATTTATATATGTTGTAAGAAACAGGTTCATTAAGGTTCTTTCATTTTATTCTACTCTAATTTCTTTTTATTAGTGCAAGAGGGAACTACTGCAGTAGGTGTATTATGGGATTTGAGTACTATTGATCAAGATCAAGGAAACATCTAGCACTTAAAGAAAGCAGTATATCAACTTGCTATTCTTACAGACATTTTGAAAATATAAGCTATATTAAATATAAATGTTTACCAACATCATAAACCCTTACCATCAATTTTAGGAAATGATCCTTAAACACATACCATGTTCCTTTCTACAGGTTGGTGGAGAAGACCATCCACTGGAGAGACACTGAACCACTTCCTCATCCTTCCCTCCTGTGGTTTTGTATCCCGAAGCACAACTATAATGCATGTTCTCTTGAATTTTGTACAATAACTTTCCATCAGAAGTGTGACCATTTCTCAGGTCAGGCTTGGTGCATTTTTCTATGGGAAAAATATTTATTTGCTTAACTTAGTGATGCCATTAAGCTTGTCTCTTACAAAGCTGTAAAATTAAGGCAAAAGTATAATAGCATTCTTAGTTGGAATATGAAGGAGATAGAAGTAACTTTAACTCCACAATTCCTTGATTAAATTTGATTTGAAAATATTCTGCACATCTCCCACCAAATTTCTTTGAAATGGATTCAAGTTAACACTGTCTTTACATAGAAATTTAAATAGAAATTTCAGTTTCTATTGTCATCCCTACCTCCTATCTCAATTACCTTTACACTTACACTAACCAATTGTCATTAATGATAAATAGAAGGAATTTCTTTTGGATTTACTTCCTAACATTTTAAGCACACTATGTCTGATACTTTTAAACTTCACGTACAAAAGCACATACCTAGTTTGTGGATCCTGAAATAATTCTGCAGACATCATACCTTCATGTGAAAACTTTGTTCTTTCATTCTTTCAGCATACTTTTTGGGATCACCTAGCTGCACCATAAGACTTAGGAGCCAGTGCATGTAGATTATGACTGAATCACAGACATGTAACTATGTACTTGCAGTCATTTTTAATAAATAAGTGCTACACTAATGTATTAGATAATAAAAATGCTTAGTATTGAATGGAGTTTTATCATTTTTATAGGTCCCTTCATTACATTCTCAAAACAAACAAGTTCAGAAAGGTTAAATGACTTGAACAAGGTTAATGTTAGCTTAAATATGTTTAGTACTTACTGTGTAGCAAACACTGTAAGCATTTCTCATTTAAGAAGAAGTATCATCCCCATTTTATAGAAGTGAAATTTTAAGTTACTTCCCAATGGATGAACTGTTTTCACATGCAAACAGTCTGCAGAGATTGTATCCTAACCATTATACTCACTGCTTTACTTGAGTTCTTCTCTCCTGGCTCCTATTTCACTGTTCTTCCCTTCTAGCTAAAATAGTTAACCTAGGGATTTTAACTTATTTTATACTCTGGTTATGAAAGAGATTTATTATTAGAGTTATTCTATGGCTTATGTTAATATTAAAAAGGCAATGCCTAAATTTATGGTCTGTCCTCAAATCACAGAATGGATATTTATCCCAAATGGTATGTTTACTAGATACATTAGCTACATTAACCACCAGGCCCACTTCCTCTTTTAGATGAAACTGACTCAGCTAAAGCCCCTTACCCTGAAAGACAGAGCTTAGGGAATTCTTAGCTCAAGAGAGGGCACCTAAAAAAATGGAGAGGGAGGATTATGGAAAAATGGAGAAGTGAGAAGCTCTAGGAATCAGTCTCTCCACCCAAACAACTATTGAACTGGCAGGAATTGTCTGAATAGACCTTTGTAACTCCAGAATATAGGGGGAAACTATGCAGTGTCCAGGAAGGAGCAGGAGGAAGAGGCTAGTAACTTGTGATAAATACTGGTGAGTTTCACCCTCCATGCAGCAGCTAACATTTCCCTTCCCCCAGCCTCCTGGTAGGCAGCAGTGGGAACAGGAGCTCAGGCTACTGGTACAGCTTGCTGGTGCCAGGGTAGGAAATAAAAACCTAGTCTTCCAAACTTTGGGGGGGTGTGGTCTGGTCCCACATCTCTCCCTTTGATCAGCCACTACAGATCACTGGGGGCCAGCTCTGAAGTTGGCCATCATTCTAACCCCACACAGGCAAAGGTGGCAGAGGAATGTTAAAGATAGTAACACTCCACCAAATTATGGAAAACAGCATGGAGCCAGCTTGCCTTCCCATTGTGAGTCCCTGACCCAGTTCCAGAGGGAGAAGAGTGGCCATTGTGTGTATACTGGGGTGCCTGTATGTCAGGAGGAAGTTGAGAGATGGAAGGTGTCTCAGGCTTGCCCTCCCAGAGTTTGTCCTAAGGGCAGATAAGCCCATTTCAGACAGGTGGAACAGTGTGCTGCTTTGAATCTATTATGTCTCCCACAAAAGCCATGTTCTTCAATGCAATCTTCTGGGGTCTTTTGATTAGGCTGGAACCTTTTGATTGAATGTTTCCATGGAGATGTGACCACCCAACTGTAGGTGAGAACTTTTGATTAGATCATTTCCATGGAAGTGTGACCCCACCCATTCTTGGTGGGTCTTAATTAAATCACTGGTGTCTTTTAAGAGGCTCAGGAAGACAGGCAAGAAGTCAAAGTGGACAGAGATGCTTCGAGATGCTTGGAGATGCAGACAGAAGGATGTTTGGAGATGAAGCCCAGAGTTTCCCCTAGAGAAGCAAAGAGAGGACTCCCAGATGCTTAGAGAGAAACAGTCTGGTAGAACAAACAAAGAAGCTCAGACATATTTTGGAGAAAGTAATTTGGAAATCAGGACCAGGGAGCAAAGGGCCAGTAGATGCCAGCCACATGCCTTCCCAGATGACAGAAGTGTTCCAGATGCCACCGGTCTTTCTTCAGTGAAGGTATCCTCTTGTTGATGCTTTAGTTTGGACACTTTTATGGCCTTAGAACTGTAAATTTATAACCTAATAAATTCCCTTTATAAAAGTCAATCTATTTCTGGTATTTTGCATACTGGCAGCTTTAGCAAACTGGAACAGTAGTACAATATTTTAAGTGTAATTAACAAAGCTGAGTGTGAGTATGGCTGAAAGAAGGCTAGGGTGATGTATGTCACCAGAAGGAAAGCTAGAAGATAAAAACTGAGACTGTCCAGAAACAGATAACATAATACTCTGATGGTAGGACAATATTGTAAAAACCTGAACAAAGATGTCTGTGAGTAAAGCTGAAAGAGTTGGGATAGGGGAATGTATGACACCAGGGGTAAAGATAGATGATGAAGACTAGGACTGTATAACTTGGCAAAAACTGGAGTGGCCAATGACTGTTACTAAATGTACAAATATAAAAATGTTCTCACATGTGAGAAAACAAATGAATGTCAACCAGGCAAAGTGTTGAAAAAGGGATGCTATTTGGGAAAAAAAAAACATAATCAAAGCAAGCTGGAGTCTATGGTCAACAGTAATATTGTAATATGCTTCCATTAAATGTTACAAAGGCAATATACCAAAGTTAAATGTGTATGAGAGGGGGATATAAGGGAGGGATATAGGACTCTTTGTAATGGTGTTGTTTTCTGTCCTTACTAACATATTGTATTCTATGACACTTTATTTTTCTTTTTATTATTATCTTTTCTACTATTCACCAAAAAAAACCCTTTTTCATAGTAATCAATATGTTCAAGTGCTGACTGTGGTGATAAATATACAACTGTATGATGATACTGTGAACAACTGATTGTACACTGTGGATAATTGTATGTTAGGTGAATATATATCTATAAAATTATAGGAAAAAATATAAATAGAGGTAAAAGTGCTGGACAGAACATGGAGAGAGGGATTTCCCTATTTACTATTGATGAGGTAGAATGGTGTAGCCTTTCTGGAGGTCACTGTGGTGGTTCCACATGAAGCTAAGTATGTGGGGGCCATAAGGTCCTGCAACTTCATTATGGGGTATGTACTTGGACGATCTGAGAGCAGAGACATGAATGGATATTTGCACACTGGTGTTTACGGAGGCAGTACTCATGATTTGCAGTGGGTGGAGGAGGCCTAAAGGTACATTGACTGAGGAACAGAATAGTGAACTGTGGTGTATACATGCAATGGAATATTGAGCAACTACGAGAAGGAGTGAAGTTGTGAGACATGCAATGAGGTGAATGGATCCTGTAGACAGCATTTTGAGTGAAGTACACCAGAAACAAAGGCAAACACTATAATGCCTCACCATTATGGGCAAACCACAATGTGTAAACTCAGAATTGAATCTTAGAGCACAGCCTAACAGGGGAATGATTATTGTAATGGTCCCTAGATTGTAAGCTCTTACAGCAGTCAAATCTATTCCTGAATTGTAATGGCTATCTCCAAATTCTGAGATGTTGATCCCTTGGTGTATAACCTGATTGGTGTCTGGAACATTGGATATCTGTGTGACACCTGAAACTCAGAGCTAGAGCTCAGCAGACATGAATATCAGTATTAATTCATACAGAAACTGTTAAAAAAAAAAACAAAAAACAAAAAGCTGAAAAAGAGCCCAGACTTCAATTACAGATAGGAGTGAAGCAGATCTGGTTAAGACTAGGGCAAATAGGGCCAAAGGGTAAAAGGTGAAACTGACTGTATGTTAAAACTTCAACTTCCATGTGAGACCAAGGGAAGAAATGTTTATTTTGTGTAGGATCTATATTTTCTAAACAATACAACTTTGACAGTCAGTTTGTTCAAACACCACAATGACATGGAACTTTGAATAAGGAGTGAGATATGGTAGGCCTGTATAGGTTAGAGTGAAAAAGCAACACATCTCAAAGTAATTTGGGCAGAGAATAAAAATATATAATCAGGGACCCCCTGAAGAGCTGGGGGAGGATGCAGAGGTGTTAGACTTCCTCACCTGGATTTTTGCTGATGTTCTCACAAACACTGACGATTGATGGCTTGACATGCTGAACCCTCTGTCTTGGGGCTTGCCCCTATGAAGCTTGTTACTGCAAAGCAGAGGTTAAACCTGCTTATAATTGTGCCTAAGAGTCTCCCCCTGAGTGCCTCTTTGTTGCTCACATGTGGCCTCTCTCTCTAACTAAGCCACCTTAGCAGGTGATCTCACTCCCCTCCCCCCTACACGGGACCTGACTCCCAGGGGTGTAAATCTCCCTGGCAATGGAGGATATGATTCTCAGCGTTGAATCTGGACCCAGCATCATGGGATTGAGAGCATCTTCTTGACTGAAAGGGGAATGTGAGATGAAATGAAATAAAGCTTCAGTGGCTGAGAGATTTCAAATGGAGTCAAGAGGTCACTCTAGTGGCCATTCTTACACACTTTATAGATAACACTTTTTAGGTTTTAATGTATTGGAATAGCTAGAAGTAAATACCTGAAACTATCAAACTGCAACCCAGTAGCCTTGACACTTGAAGACAATTGTATAACAATGTAGATTACAAGGGATGACAGTGTGATTGTGAAAACCTTGTGGATCACACTCCCTTTATCCAGTGTATGGATGGATGAATAGAAAAATGGACACAGAAACTAAATGAAAAATAGGGTGGAATGGCAGGGTGATCTGGGTGTTCTTTTTTATTTTTCTTTTTTATTCTGGTTCTTTCTGGTATAAGGAAAATATTCAAAAATAGATTGGGGTGATGAATGGACAGCTATATGATGGTACCGTGAACAGTTGATTGTACACCATGGATACTGTATGATATGTGAATATATCTTAATAAAACTGAATTTTAAGAAAACTAGGACTGTATAATTTAGTGAAACCTAGTGTGGAGAATCACAGTGGCTAATTGTACAAATATAAGAAAGTTCTTACATGAACTAGAGCAAATGTATGTCACTCTTACAAGATGTTAATAATAGGGTGGTTCAGAAGAAAAATACAATTCATGGAAACTGAGGTCCATAGTCAACAGCAACATTGTAATGTTATTTTATTAGTTGCAACAAAAGCACTATACCAAAGCTAAATGTTAATAATAGGGGGGATATGATGTGTATGGGTTTTTTTTTAGAAGAAATGAAAATGTTCTCATATTGAGTTTGAAGGTGAATGCATAATTATGTGATTATGCCAAGAAGCATCAATTCTATACTTAGGGTGCATTGTATGGTGTGTGAATAAAACCATTTAAATTAAAAAAAAAGTATACTCAAAGTAAAAAAAAGTTATATGGAAGGAAAAAGAGAGAAAATTCAAGTAAATGAAATCAGAAATGAGAGGGAGACATTATTACTGACCCCACAGAAATAAAAGTTTCATAAGATGATACTACAAACCTCTGTAGACCAACAAAATTAAAAAACATAAATGAAATGAACTGATTCCTAGAAACACACAATCTACATTGACTCTGGAGAAAATAAAAGATCTCAACAGACCAATTAAGAGATTGAATCAGTCATAAAAACCTCCCAACAAAGAAAAGCTCATGACCAGATGGTTTCACAGGTGAATTCTACCAAGTGTTACAGGGTGAATTAATACAACTCCTGCTCAACTCTTCCAAAAAATTCAAGAAGAAGGAACACTACCTAACTCATTCTAATGCCACCCTAATACCAAAGCCTGATAAAGATATTAAATACCAATTTATCTTATGACTATAGATGCAAAAATCCTCATCAAAATACTTGCAAATTGAATCCAACAACAACACATTAAAAGAATCATACACCACATTCAAGTGGGTTTTATCCTTGGTATACAAGTGTGGTTCCACGTAAGAAAATCAATTAATGCCATACACCACATTAACAAAATGGAGAGGAAAAAAAAAACACATGAACATCTCAATTCACGCAGAAAAGGCGTTTGTCAAAATCCAACACTATTTCTTAATAAAAACACTTAGAAAATAATTAACAGAAGGAAACTTTCTCCACATATAAAGGGCATACCTGAGAAAAACCCTGCTGATATCATACTTAATGTGAAATATTGAAACATTTCCTTCTAAGATTAGGAACAAGACAAGGATACCCACTGTCTACTCTTTTTTACTATTGTACTGGAAGTCTTAGCTAGAGCAATTAAGCAATGGAGAGAAATAAAAGGTATCCAATTGGAAAGGAAGAAAGTAGAACTATCCCTCTTTGCAGATGACATGATCCTACACAGAAAATCTTGAAAAATCCACAAAAAAAGTTACTGGGACAAATAAACAAATTCAGCAAAGTGGCAGGGTGTAAGACCAACTTAAAAAATCAGTAGTGTTTCTATACACTAGCAGTGAGCAATCTGAAGAGGAAATCAAGAAAGAAAGTCCACTGAAAAGAGCAACTAAATGAATCAAATATTTAGGAATAAATTTAACCAGGAATAAAGGACTTACACATGGAAAACTTCACAAAACTTTGTTGAAAGAAATCAAGGAAGATCTAAATAAATGGAAGGATATTATGTACTCATGTTTCATGCTCATGGATTAGAAAACTAACTATCATCAACATGTCAATTTTGTGCAAAATGATTTCAAGTTAAACACAATCCCAATCAAAACTCTAACAGCCTACTTTGCAGAAATGGAAAAGCCAATCATTAAATGTATTTGGAAGGGTAACGGGCCTCAAATAGCCAAAACCATCTTGAAAAAGAAGTATGAAGTTGGAGGAGTCACATTTCTTGATTTTAAAACTTATTACAATTATGCAGTGGTCAAAACAGCATGGTGACTTGGGCAAGATGGCGGCATAGAGAGGAGTGGAAGCTAAGTAGTCCCCCTGGAACAACTACAAAAAAACAGAAACAACTAGTAAATAATCCAGAATAACTGCGGGGGGACAAACGAGACCATCCACTCATCATACACCAACCTGAATTGGGAGGAATGCCCAAGAACACAGCATAAAATCTGTAAGTAAAACCTCCAGAACCAAGTCATGAGACTCCCTCCCCCATAGCCCGAGCTGCAAAGCCTCGTGGTGCCAGAGAGAAGCTCTCTCCCAGCAAGTGAATATAGCTCAGCTGAGCTCCAACTGGGGTTTTAAGTGAACTGCTCACTACAGGTACGCATCCCCAAAAAACAGAAAGAGGCTTTGGGTGACGACTGACCTTGGAGAGCTGGAGGGTTGCCTTGGACTGGGTCTGAAGGGGACTATCTGTTTCTTTTTTGGCTCAGTGGAGAAAGCCCCAGTCATTTTCAGTTTCCAGGGCTGTGACTTGGGGAAGGGTGGAGACACCACAAGCAGAGAGGAAGACCATTGAAATGCTAATGACCTCCACCTGGGGGGTCAGTCTTCTCTAAGAGGAAAGGGGTGGGGCCCTTTCCATTCAGAACCAGACCCCAGAGCCTGGGGGAACACGGCCATACCTCCTCACACCAGTCAAGAATTCTAGGCTAACAGGCATCACCTGCTGGGCAGAAAAGCACAGTGACCTGAGGCATCAAAGGGTGGAGCAATTTTCTAAGACACACCCACAGGGAAACTAGATACTGAATATTTCTTCCCTCTGGGACCTGAGCCTGTTCTGGTCTGGGAAAACCTGATTTGGATAACCAAGGAAACCATGCCTAGACAACAGAAAATTACAACCTACACTAAGAAAAACAAAGTTATGGCCCAGTCAAAGGAACAAACATACACTTCAACTGAGATACAGGAATTTAAACAACTAATGCTAAATCAATTCAAAAAGTTTAGAGAAGATATTGCAAAAGAGATAGAGGCTGTGAAGGAAACACTGGGCATATATACGGCAGAAATCAAAAGTTCAAAAAAACAACTAGTACAATCTATGGAAATGAAAGGCACAACACAAGAGATGAAAGACACAATGGAAACATACAACAGCAGATCTCAAGAGGCAGAAGAAAACACTCAGGAACTGGAGAACAAAACACCTGAAAGCCTACACGCAAAGGAGCAGATGGAGAAAAGAATGAAAAAATATGAGCAACGTCTCCGGAAACTCAAGGATGAAACAAAGTACAATAATATACATATCATTGGTGTCCCAGAAGAAGAAGCGAAGGGAAAGGGGGCAGAAGCAATAATAGAGGAAATAATTAATGGAAATTTCCCATCTCTTATGAAAGACATAAAATTACAGATCCAAGAAGTGCAGCATACTCCAAACAGAAGAGACATGAATAGGCCTACGTCAAGACACTTAATAATCAGATTATCAAATGTCAAAGACAAAGAGAGAATCCTGAAAACAGCAAGAGAACAGCGATCCATTACATACAAAGGAAGCTTATTAAGACTGTGCGGATCTCTCAGCAGAAACCATGCAGGCAAGAAGGAAGTGGTGTGATATATTTAAGATACTGAAAGAGAAAAACCGCCAACCAAGAAGCCTATATCCAGCAAAGCTGTCCTTCAAATATGAGGAAGAGCTCAAAATATTTTCTGACAAACAGACAATGAGAGACTTTGTGAACAAGACACCTGCCCTACAGGACATACTAAAGGGAGCACTACAGGGTGATAGAAGACAGGAGTGCGTGGTTTGGAACACAATTTTGGGAGATGATAGCACAACAATGTAAGTACACTGAGCAAAGGTAACTATGAATACGGTTGAGAGAGGAAGGTGGGGAGCATGTGAGACACCACAAGAAAGGAGGAAAGATAACGACTGGGACTGTGTCAGTTGGTGAAATCTAGAGTACTCAACAATTGTGATAAAATATACAAATATGTTCTTTTATGAAGGAGAACAAGCAAATGTCAACCTTGCAAGGTGTTAAAAATGGGGAGGCATTGGGGGAGGGATGCAATGAGCAGAAACTAGAGACTGCAACTAACAGAATCATTGTATTATGCTTCCTTTAATGTAACAAAGGTGATATACCAAGGTGAATGCAGATAAGAGGAGGGGGATAGGGGAGGCATGTTGGACGCTTGACATTGGTGGTATTATCTGATTCTTTGTTCTGCTTTGATTTAGGGTTGTTTTTCCTTTTGCTGCTTCCTAGCTGTTATTTTTTTTCCCTCTTTCTTTTGCCTTCTTTGACTCTCCCTCCTGCCTTGTGGAAGAAATGTACATGCTCTTATATAGATAGTGGTGAAGGTGGTGAACACATAAATTTATGACCATGCAGAGAACCATTGATTATTTACTTGGGATGGAATGTATGGTGAGTGAACAAAACCATATTAAAAAAAATGGGTTGATGACAAAACCTCGAGGACAATATACTGAGTGAAATAAGCCAGACACATTAGGACAATTATTTCAGGGTCTCACTGATAGGAACTAATTATAATATGTAAACTCATAGACAAGAAATATAAGGTACCAAGATATAGGACAAGGCTTAATAATGGAGAGTGGTTGCTTAGTATGAACAGAATGTTCAATTAGGATGAACTTAAATGTTTAGAAATGAACAGGGGTGTTGGTAGCAAGATGTGAGAATAACTAACAGCTCCGAATGGTGTGTGGATGAGGTGGAAAGGGGAAGCTCAGAGTCATATATGTCACCAGAAGGAAAGTTGGAGGTCAAAAGATGGGAATGTATAAAACTGAATCCTATGGTGGGCAATGTCCATGATCAACTGTACAAATACTAGAAATCACTTCCATGAACCAGAACAAATGTATGACAATACAATTAGACGTTAATAATACAGGGGCATATAGGGAAGAACTATATACCTATTACAGACTATATACTACAGTTAGTAGTATTTCAACATTTTTTCATAAACAGGAACAAATGTATTATATCAATACTATGAGTCAACAATTGAGGGGGGTTGATTAGGGATAGGGGAGGATTAGAGTTTCCTTTTCTTTTTTTCTTTTTTCATCTTTCACTTTATTTCTCGTCTGGAGTAATGAAAAGTTTCTAAAAATTGAACAAAAATTAAGTGTGATGGATGCACAGCTGTATGAGGGTACCCAGGGGCAAGGGATTGTACACTATGGATCTTTGGATAATTGTATGGTATCTGAACAATCTCAATAAAAATGAAAAAAAAAAAAAAACAGCATGGTACTGGCACATGGATAGATACATAGACCAATGCAATAAAGTTGAGAGTTCAGAAATAGACCCTCAGATCTTTGGCAACTGATTTTTGTCAAGGCTCCCAAATTTACTTAATTGGGAAAGAATAGTCTTTTCAACAAATGGTACTGGAAGACCCGGATATCCATATATAAAAGAATGAAGGAGACTTCTAACTCACACCATAGAGGAATAATAACTCAAAATGGTTCAAAGACCTAAGTATAAGAAACAGGACTATAAAACATCTAGAACAAAATGTATGGAAGCATATTCAAGATCTTGTGTTAGGCAATGGTTTCTTAGACTTTACAACAAAAGCACAAGCAACAAAAGAAAAAATAGATAAATGGGACCTTATTGAAATTTAATTTTGGTTCTTCAAAGTACTTTATAATGAAAGTAAAAAACAATCTACTCAGTGGGAGAAAATATTTGGAAACCACATATCCAATAAGGGTTTAATATCCATAATATACAAATATATCCTATAACTCAACAATAAAAAGACAAACAACCCAATAAAAATTGGGTAATAGACTTGAATAGACATCTTTCTAAAGAAGATATACAAATGGCCAAAGAGCACATGAAAAGATACTCAACATCATTAGCCATTAGGAAAATGTAAATCAAAACCACAAGATACCATATCACCCCTACTAGAATGTATTTATTAAAAAAAAAAAAAAAGAAAGAAAGAAAGAAACAGAAAACACAAGTGTTGGAGAGGATATGGAGAAATAGGAACACTCATTCACTGTTACTGGGAATGTAAAATGGTGCAGCTGCTCTAGAAGACAGTTTGGCAGTTCCTCAGAAAGCTAAGTATAAAATTGCCATATGACCCAATAATCCCACTCCTAGGTCTATATTCAATAGAATCAAAAGTAATTGAAACTATGTTATTGTAGCTCATAACAACTTCAGAAATTTCCTATATAACTACTTGTTAAATCATACTTTGAAAGATATTATCTTTTTCTATCTATGCTATATTTTACTATTTGGAATTTACTGAAATTATGGAACTGTAACCCATAATATTCTTTGAAATTTGTTCTCTAACTATTTGCTAAATTACAATTGGAAAGTTACTACTTCCATGTATATATGTAATATTCTACAATAGAAGAATATGATTTTAAAAAAGAATCAAAAAGCAGGGACTTGAACAGATGCCTGCACACTGATGTTCATAGCAGCATTATTCACAATTGCCAAAAGATGGAAGCAACCCAAATATCCATTAACCAATGAATGTTTAAATAAAATAAGTTATACACATTCAATGGAATATCATTCACCATAAAAAGGAATGAAGTTCTGATACATGCAACAGTATAGCTGAACCTTGAAGACATCGTGTTGAATAATGTAAGCCAGACACAAAAGGACAAATAACTTATGATCTCACTGAAGTGAAATAACTAGAATAAGCAAATTCATAGAGTCACTAGACACTACTAGAATATAGGTTACTGTGTGGGGGTAGGGAATGGGAATGAAGGCTTAAGTTGTACAGAGTTCCTATTTGGGATGATAGAACTATTTTGGTAATGGATGGTGGTGATGGTACCATAGCATTGTGAACATAAATAACAGCACTGAATTATGCATTTGAGTGTGGCTAAAAGGGGAAATTTTAGATTGTATATGTGTTACTAGAATTAAAATTATAAAAATAACCCACAGGAGTATGTGAGAGAGAAAGCAGTCATCTGACCCAGTGGAAGTCATTTGATAGGTTGACCAGTGGTATATAGAGTAAAATGACATGATGAATTCATCCAATTCCCTTCTCAAATGTTGAACTCAAAATTCAGAAAAAAAAAAATTTCAATGGCTATTATGAGAATAGAAGCAAGCATAAAAAGGTGTTTCACCAATGATAAAACACTTGACTAATAATCTTGTGCTTCCCTAGCTCGTTATCTTAAGCATTTTTCTGGCTTCCTATGCACAATTCTCCATAAGTTCTTCATTACTTAAAGTAATTCAATTGAGTCTCTGTTCCTTACAATGTAATAAATAACTGTTTCAGTACACACCCCTTTTCTCTTCATAGGTTATTTAAAATTAAGAAAAAAATAGTATCTTAATGTGAAATCATTATTTACAGAATTTCAGAATTCAACCTTCATCTTGTAGAAATATAGAGTGCCAATAATTTTATTTTTATCTATATTAAGTTTTGACTACTTGCCATATTTTATTGGACCCTTACTTTGCCAGTTAATTTATTTGATCATTAAAAATATTATGCTGACAAATTCAGCTGACTTACTGTAACACCTTGGTTCTGGAGACCAGCCTTCTCTTGTACATGTGGTTCGCTCTTCTTGTTTCCCACTTTCAGTTGTATAACCAGCCAAGCAGGAGAATGGCAATTTTTTGTCTATGCCCATTGGAAAGTAATAACTTTTAAAAGAATAGTAATATTGGGCAATCCTTCCATTTTCTACATTAGGAAGATTACAGGTTTTCTCTGAAATGAATAAATGTAAAGCTGAAAATTGAAACAGATAACTAAAACCATTCATTTGAAGTCAAGCAGCAATACATTTTTTTAAATACATTTTACTGAGATATATTCATATACCCTACAATCAACCACAGTGTACAATTATTCACAGTACCATCATATAGATGTGCATTCATCATTAGAATCAATTTTTTAATATCTGCCCTATTCCAAAAGAAATAAAAATAAAAGTAAAAAAGGACACCTAAAACATTCCAACACCCCCATCCCACCCTATTTCTCATTTAGTTTTTGTTCCCATTTTTCTACTCATCTGTCCATGTACTGGATAAAGGGAGTATGAGCCACCAGGTTTTCACAATCACACAGTCACACCAGGTAAACTACATAGTTATGCAATCACCTTCAAGAATCAAAGCTACTGGGTTGCAGTTTGACAGTTTCAGGTATTTCCTTCTAGCTATTCCAATATACTAGAAACTAAAGAAGGATATCTATATAGCACAAAAGAATGCCCTCCAGAGTGACCTTTCAACTTCATTTGAAGTCTATCAGCCACTAAAAGTTTATTTTGTTTCATTTCACTTCCCCCTTTTGGTTAAAAAGATTTTCTCAGTCCCACAATGATGGGTACAAGCTCATCCCTGGGAGTCATTTCCCATATTGCCAGGGAGATTTATGCCCCTGGGAGTTATGTCCCATGTAGCGGGAAGGGCAGTGAGTTTACCGGCCACGTGGGCTTAGAGAGAGAGAGAGGGCCACATCTGAACAACAAAGAGCTTCTCTGGGGGAGACTTTAGGCACAGTTATAAGTAGGCTTAGACTCTCCTTTGCAGTAACAAGCTTCATTAGGGCAAGCCCAAAGATCGAGGACACTGCCTACTAAATTGCTAGTCCTCAAAGTTTATGGGAATATCAGTAATAACCCAGGTGGGAATGTTCAAAATTTCTGCATTTTTCCCCAGTTCCTCAGGGGTACTCTGCAAATATATTCTTATTCTTTGCCAAAATTACTTTGGGATGTATTGGAATTTCACACTAACCTGTACAAACCTACAGATCTCACTTCCTATTCAAAGTTCCATGTAATTGTGGTGTTTGAATAAACTGACCATACAACTGAAATTATTTAGTGTGCCACAGAAAACATAGGTCATGCACCAAAGAAACTTCTCTTCCCTCGGTCTCACATGGAAGTTGAAGTTTTAAAATGCAGTCATTATTGCCTTTTAACCTTTGGCCTGATTTGCCTTAGTCCTAACCAGATCCACTTCATTCATATCTCTATTGAACTCTTTTTCAGCTTAACAGTTGCTGTATGGGGGCAGGGGAAGATGGTGGAGTGGTGAGGTGTGGGTTTTAGTTACTCCACTGGGGCAACTGGCAGATAGCCAGGAACTCTGTGGACTGGACACCTCAGGGGAATCTGAGTTTGGATACTTATCATACAACAGTCTCCAGTGTGTGGAGCAACTGAGATCAGTAAACTCTGTAAGTCCTCACAGCCAGGGGGAACTGCAATTGCAGAACTGATTAATAAACCCAGACTGCTGAACAAAAACTCCAAACATTGATTAAACTGAGATCAGACACTGGAGAATCTGGGAGCAGTCAGCCCCTCAGAGAGGAGATAGAGCTTGCAAAAACTGCAAAAAAAAAAAAAAAGAAAAAAAAAAAAAGAAAAGAAAAGAAAACAAGCAAGCAAGCAAACAAACAAACAAAAACAGACTTTTGGAGTTGGGGCTGAACATAATATGGAGAAGGATTGGGCTCAAACAGAATCAGGCACATATACAAACTCAGGGAGCCAGGGCCCTTCCCTGAAAAGCCATTTTTTCTGGTTTCTTGCTTGCTCCTCAATTGCTCTCCAACTCCTTGTCTTTTTGCATTTCAATAGCCCATCAGAACTGCAAGGATGGAATTAAAGCAGTTTTCTTTAAATAGTCTACATTGGGCCTTTCTTTTCCTTTTTTCTATTTTTTATCTTTTTCTCTCTTTCTTTATTAAATAACTATTCTAAGTAGCCCATTACAGAAAGTCTCAAAGACTTGCAATTTGGGCCCAGGCAAGAGCAGAGCTAAGATAGCTCTGAGAGACAAAGTGATAAGTCTAGTGGGGGAGACAATTTGCTGAAGGCCATAACTTCCCCCAAGAACAGGGGTTGTGGTCCAGCTCCAGTGGCAGCCCTCCTTCTAGGAATTCAGACTCCAGGGGCTGGAATTCAGAAACCAACTTCAGTCAGCCATGCTCCCAACAGGGTCAGGGTCATTGGGAGAACTAAAGGCTCCATACCTCCTTACACTGGTGGGGGAGCTGCAGGATGGTAAGTGCCACTTGCTGGACAGGAGAGGAAAAGCACAGAATCTAAAGGCCTCACAGGAGAGTCTCATGCTCAAGGAAACTCCATATCCTCTTCCTGAGACCTGGGCCTCTCTGGACTGGGAAAACCTGACTGGGGTTGACCATATCTGAGGAGACCCTCACACAAAAAGGCTACATAGAGGTAGGGAAAGAAACAGAAAAACAAGAGGTAGAAAACTCCAATCAACCAAATAGAGCCTAAGTTAGAGGCCCAGAATAAGCTGAACTGAACACCAAAGGTTAGAGAACAAAGCCAACCAACAAGAAAACCCTAGGTAAAAGAGTGAAAATGAGCTCCAGAATAAATTAATCAAGAAAATCAGATGCCTAGACAGCTTAAGATAATGAGCCATGCTAGGAAACATGAAAATGTGGACTAGCGAAAGGAACAACTAATAGTTCAACTGAGATACATGAGTTGAGGCAACTAAAGTTAAATCAGTTCAATGAGCTGAAGGAAAAACTAATTAAAGATGTTCACTCTCCTAAATCAATTCAAAAATCAAGTCAATGAAAGCAAAAGAGATGAAGGAATATAAAGAAGACACTGGATGACCATAAAGAAGAATTAATAAACTTGAAAAAACAAATGGCAGAACTTATGGGAATAAAGGGCATGATGGAGGAGATGAAAAAGACAATGGAGGGATACAAGAGTAGGTTTGAACAGAAGAAAGGATCAGTGAATTGGAAGACCAGACATTTGAATTCATACACATAAAAGAACAGATGGTGAAAAGAATGGAAAAATATGAGCAGGGTCTTAGAGAGCTGAGTGACAACAGGAAGTGCATGAATATATGTGTTATGGGTGTCCCAGAGGGAAAGAGAGGGGAAAGGCGCAGAAAGAATAATAGAAGAAATATTCACTGAAAATTTCCCAACTCTTATGAAAAAACAGAAAATTACAAATTCAAGAAGTACAGCAGACCCCAAACAGAATAGATCCCAACAGACCTACTCCAAGACACTTACTGATCAGATTGTCCAATGTCAAAGACAAACAGAGAATTTTGAAATCAGCAAGAGAAAAGCAATCCGTCACGTACAGATTTCACTACAGAAACCACGGAGGTGAGAAGACAGTGGTATGATATTTTTAAGATACTAAAAGAGAAGAACTGCCAACCAAGAATTCTAATATCTGGCAAAACTGTTCTTCAAAATTGAAGGAGGGAGAGTTTAAAATATTTTCAGACAAACAGACACTGAGAGAGTTTGTGAATAAGAGACTGGCACTACAAGAAACACTAAAGGGATTGCTACAGGCTGATAGAAAAAGACAGGGGAGAGAGGCTTGGAGAAGAGTATAGAAATGAAGATTATCAGAAAGGGTAAAAGGAGAGAGAGTGAAAAATAAGACATGACATATAAAATCCAAAAGACAAAATGGTAGAAGAAAGCACTGCCCTTACAATAATGACACTAAATGTTAATTGATTAAACTCCCCAATAAAAAGACACAGACTGGCAGAATGGATTAAAAAACAGGACCCATCAATATGTTGTCTACAAGAAACTCACTTTAGATGCAAAGACAAAAATAGGTTGAAAGTGAAAGGCTGGAAAATGATATTTCATGCAAACAGCAACCAGAAAAAAGCGGGAATAGCTGTATTAATATCAGACAAATTAGACTTCAAAAGTAAAACAATTGAAAGACTCAAAGGATACTATATATTAATAAAAGGGTCAATTCATCAAGAGAACATAACAATCATAAATATTTATGCACCAAGCCAGAGTGCCCCAAAATTCATGAGGCAACCACTGGAACACTGCAAGGAGAAGTAGATACCTCTACAATAATAGTTGGAGACTTCAACACACCGCTCTCGTCAATGGATAGAACATTTAGACAGAAGATCAACAAGGAAACGGAGATGTTGAATTGTATGATAAATGAACTAAACTTGACAGACATTTATAGAACACTGCATCCCACAACAGCAGGATACACATTTTTCTCAAGCGCTCATGTAACATTCTCTAGGATAGACCACACGTTGGGTCACAAAGCAAGTCTCAACAAATTTAAAAATATTGATATTATAAAAAATACTTTCTCAGATTGTAATGGAATGAAGTTGGAAATAAATAACAGGCAGAAGACTATAAAATTCACAAATATATGGAGACTAAACAACACACTCTTAGAAAACCAGTGAGTAAAGGAAGAAATTACAAGAGAAATTAGTAAATACCTCAAGGCAAATGACAATGAAAACACAACATATCAAAACTTATAGGATGCAGCAAAGGCAGTGCTGAGAGGGAAATTTATTGCCCTAAATACCTATATTAAAACAGAAGAGAGAACAAAAATTGAGGAATTAACTGTTTACCTGGAGGAACTAGAGATAGAACAGCAAACTGACCCCAAAACAGTTGCTGAATGAGGTGAATACCGACATTCATAGCTTCCAAACTCTAGCTCTGAGTTTCAAGTGTCACACAGATACCCCAAGTTCCAGAAACCAACCAGGTTATACACAAAGAGCTCAGCATCTCAGAATTTAGAGATAACCATTACAACTCATGAATAGGTGTGACCGCTGTAAGAGGTGACAATCCAGGGACCATTACAATAAGTGTTCCCATGATAAGCTGTGCTCTAGGATTCAATTCTCAGAGTTTACACATATTAGTTAATCCATATTAGTGAGGCATTAAAAGGTTTGCCTTTTCGTTTCTGATGTACTTCACTCAAAGTGCTGTCCTCAATATCCGTTCACCTACTGGTGTGTCTCGAAGCTTCACTTCTTCTTGCAGATGCTCAGCAATACAGTTTTAAATTAAAAGTGCTTTACAGAAACTTGAGTACTTATGTTTTATTGTCTAACACTTTTATTTAAAAAAAAAAACAGAAAACACAAGTTCTGGAGAGGATATGGAGAAGTAGAAACACTTGTTCACTGTAGTGGGAATGTAAAATGGTGTAGCTGCTGTGAAAGACTGTTTGGCATTTCCTCAGAAAGTAAAATATAGAATTACCACATGACCCAATAATCTTAGGTCTATACTCAATAGAATTAAAACTAACTGAAACTATGGCTTTGTAACTCATAACAACTTTGGAAAATTCTTTTTGTGACAATCCTAGCCTTCCTTTTCTTTTTTTTGATCAGAATTAGGAAGAGTCAGGATAAAACTGGACAGGACACTTCCTCAAGGAAGCTTTCCCTGATTTTCCCTGACTATATAACAGCATTCTCCAATGAAAATAAAATGTGAGCCACAGATGTAATTCTAACATTCCTAGTAGCCACATTAATTACAGTAAAAAGAAACAGGTGAAGTTAATATTAATAGTAGATTTTATTTATCTCGGTATATCTAAAATACTTTTAAAATTCTTTTTATCTTACTAAGTCTTTGAAATCTGTTATGTATTTACACTTACGGCACATCTCAATTTGGACTAGCCACATTTCGAGTGCTCAATAGCCCCATGTGGCTAGTGGCCATCAAATTGGACAGCATGGCTCCAGAATAAGTGGAGTTTTCCTTAAGAAATACAAATCCACAGAATTTTGAAATAAACAGCATTTTTTTTAAAAAAAAAAAAAGACAAAGCAAACTTAAAAAATAAAATCCTGGATCAAGAACTTTACAAAACAAGTTATTCAAATGGATAAAACCCTAGTAAAAAGTACTAGGGTTTATTAGTTATAAGACAAATATGAACCCCTATGAAATAGTACTACATAACCAATGGAATAATGAAATGAAGGAGCAGACTACATCAATGATTGACAAAAATGTGGCAAAACTAGAACTCTCATACTACTTATGGAAAAATAGTTTGAGAATATTTATTAAGCTGAAAATGCACAGACCATAACACCCAATAGAGAAACATACATTTGTGCACTCAGAAATGTGAAAGATTGTTCATAGCAGCGCTATTCATAATAGCTCCAAACTGGAAAAATACCAAATGCCCATCAATGGCAGACTAGATAAATACCTTTTAGAATATGCCTACAATGGAATATTACACAACAACAAGAATGAATGAATGAATGAATGAATGAATGAATGGTGAATCTCATAAACATAATAATGAGTGAAAGAGCCAGACACTCATGTGTATATATTGTATGCATATAATAAATTATTAAAAGAGGAAAAACTAATCCACGGTAATAGAAGCCAGAATGGTTACCTCTGGGGTTTAGTGTCTATAGGAAGCTTCTGGGGTGCTATTAATGTTCTATATCTTGATCTGAGTGATGTAAATTTTGTGAAATTTATACAGGAATATCTCATGATTTGTACATTTTCTAAATATATCATGCATCATTTAAAATTTATTTTAATAAATTCTATCTTCATAGGAAACCTTAAAATCAGAAAAATGCTTAAAAGAAGGAAACTCTTGAGTAACCCCCAAGGGTTGTGTTGGGAGGAAACAGCAGTCATTGGTGGAAGAAGGCCTGAAGTCAGCAGGGTTACTCTTTCTTCCATGCCTGGGCAGTCACTGCCTATCCTATTGCTACCATTAAATAACGGCAATGCCAAACCAGGGTGGAGGGAGGTGGGCATTGCATGGATGAGTAAAGTAAAGATGTTTCCAGAGTGTAATAGAGGGGAGAAGCAGATAAAAATCATGTGCAGGCTGCTGCCATCCCCTGAGAATTCTTCTCACCATTTTCCATACCCAAGCACCAGGAAACTAGAATGAAAGGACACTTCAAAAAGAACAGTGCTATGGTGGATGTACAAGAAGTTTCCCTGAGAGGCAGCATTTGCTTGACAGGGAGGGGCAACAAATGGGGCAGTCAATCTTATGTTTTGACTTCCAAGACTCTCCCTGGGTCATACCTCCCCTTCACCAGGTGGCACACATTACCTGTCAAGGTAGCTGATGTGCCTAGGAGAACAAGAATTCATGAAAGAAAAATAATGGGAAATGTGAGAAGGTCAATCACAACCATAAAGAGATTGAACAAAATTAATGGAAAAAAAATAGATCAAGAATTTTAAATTTGCATAGTAAACATCTTTAAATAGGAAAGCGAATACAATGGTAATAGAGAGCAGGAATAAATGGCTACAAAGAAGAAATGTGTATTAATACTGGGTATGGAAATGAAATAGTTGATATAAATAACTCATTGAATATGGAAAATGACAGAATGGTTATGTATCCAAAACACCAATTGGTGTACTTGAATACAATGTGAAAATATGATAATTGAGGGTACTAGGACTTCTAAGATGCACAATTCCAGGGCACCATTTATACCATATGAATCAGAGGTGGGAAAAAAACAGAAATGACAAGTAAGGAAAAATTTTATTGAGTACATCAAAATTAAGAATCTATATCAATGAAAGGCACAATAGGCAAAATTAACATAAATGTAATGTTTTGCAAGGGGGGATTTTCAATGTCTCAAATTGGCAAGAATTTAAAATATACAGTCTACAAAGAGCTCCCACATATAAGCTATAATAAGGAAGAAAACAAAGCAAAAATGGTCAACAGATATAAATAAGGAAATCACAGAAGTCTGGACAACTATCAAGTATATGGAGAGATGTACAACTTACTAGGAATCAAAGAATCACAAATTAAATAAAAATGAGGTATCATTTTATGACCAACAAAATGACAAAAATAAGAAAAGTGGGTAAGATGAAGTGTTGTTGAGGATGATGGGAAACAGTAACCCACATCTTCTCTTGGAGATGTGTAATTTGAGAACTTCTGGAAAGCAATCTGTCAGTACTTACAGAAACCAAGTACAAGAATTGATCCAACCATCCTATACACAAGTAAATATAGGCCAGAGAAATTCTCACAGAGTGATGAGGTGATTATAAGACAATATTTACTTTCAGGTTATTTGTGGTTAGGAGGGTATTAGAGGTAACTAACACATCTATCATTAAGAGAGTGAATAAGTAAAATAAATGAAATATTATGCAGCAGTTAAAAATAACAAAATAGATTCGGCAGCATGGAAATATATTTTAACCATATAAATAAAAAGAAAAAACAAAAAGATGAAGTCTATAGAAATTTCTCATTTATGCGAATTTAATACACATACACAAAACAGGACTCACATGTTACAAAGGTATTTACATATTTAAGAACATATCAAAATATTATGATGGGTCCTGATTTGTTGGTGGGGGAAATGGGGTTGGGGATCAGGGATAAAGGTGAAAAATATATAAATAAAGCAGGAGTGAGACCTTTCATTGACCAATGATTATTGCATGCTATGAAATGAGAACTAACTCAATTTTTGCCCCTGAAGCACCCAAGTGGGGGAGAGGGGAACATGTGAATAAGAGATCAAGGGCCCTGCCCCCAAGCAGTTTACAAGTTTGTTTGTGTGAGGTAGGATTATAAACACATAACTATTTAGAAAATTAGCTAGAATACTGTAATGTCTTCATGGTATAGACAATAGATTATTATATGAGCTGATTCTTCTTAGACAGAAAAATAAAATTAAAAGAAATTATTCATGCAAAAATTATCCTATTTTGGAATTAAAGGAATCAAATAAGATGAATTCTATTTATTTCACTTTCAGAATTTTAAATGCTTATATATTTTTTTTTTATTTTTATTTTTTTGGTTGAAAATGTGTAGTAAACTATTCAACTAAAATGTGATTCCCCAAGGTGTTACTTTTAGAAAAGCCTTGTTGTTGTGATTTCCAACTTTGCATATTTACTCTTGCTAACAGTTAATGATAACCCAACAGCCTAATAACACCAATAACTGTTCCTAAATACCCCACACTTGTACATTGCCCCCACATGTCATTCTCACAGTAATCTGGGCTACTGGCAGCTTGGCTATATAGCGAGGGTGTCAACAGATCTTCATTGCCTGGACAGTCTTGCTTTACACCTGTTGTTCCAATGTATATATTAGTAAAGCCCCCTTTCACTCTCAAAATTGTCCTTGTTTAGATGATTAATTACATGATCACCCTAATAAGCATTCCTTAATAACTTCAACCAATGAATAAATCCTTGGGACAAAATTTAAAGTGTCAAGAGTAAAAATCTTGCTGGTCATTTATGGTCATTTCTACTTTAAATTTCCCACATTAAGCTCTCACCTTATAATCAAAGAATTAAAGTTATACAACTTTTGACAATCTTAGGAGTGGATTCTAACAGGAAATTAGAATCAAGGTTGACATGTGACTTCTAGATAGCAGTGCTATTAGCCTGGAAATTATTTAAACTATTTAAATTCTGGTCTGCTATCCCGCTAAAACTAGAGATGCCAAGTGTTTTTGTTTTGTTTTGTTTTTCTAAGTTATGCTGTTATAAGAAAAGGAAACAGACTGCCTAAATTATAAGAAGAAATTATATTTATAAGTATGTTTTTAGAAAATAAATTTAAAGCATTAAAACTCAAATTGTATGAATATTAGACTTCCCTTTGACATTTTTTAGAGAACAAAGAACTTCAGAATTAATTTTACCTTCTGCACAGAGTCCTTCTGAGATGACTAATATGATGATAAAAACCAAGTCTTTTGACTTCATCTTCAGTGGTGTGCTTAATAAAGATCTTAACAATTCTAAAGCACTATGAACTCCTCATAGTGTACGCAATACTTCTCTGGAAAAAAGGTTAATTATTTACAACATCTATTGAAGTCCTTTTGTAACAATCCTTGTATTTAATTTAAAATATTTTTCAAAAATGCTAAAATAACACAACTATATTAGTAGTGTTATTTTTCATTTTACAGTCCAATAAGGATATGATAATCAATTAGAACAATAGCAGAAGCATAAATAATTAACTCAGACTACATAAAAAAACAGAGTAAATGCTCAACTTTAATTCCCAATTTTAAGTCCATAGATCAAAGTTCACTTGTGGCCACTGATTTCTTTACCACCATTGATCAAGTGGTGAGATGAACTTAGGAACATTAGATAACGGAGACCTGATGTTAAAATAAGGTGTTGTCTAGATTGCACTGCTTAAAGAGAAATATGACCTTAATTGTCTCTTGCAATGACACCTGTGTCAGGTGATGGATAAGCATTGTGAAATATTGTTTATTTATAAAAATGTCTCAGTGTCCACTTTGTTCCACACCACGTTCTAGTTTTGGGGAAAACAGCAATGAAGAAATAGATTACAATTCCTTCCCTCATGGAATTTACATTCTAATGGTTTTAATTTAAACTACAAAACATCATCATGAGGTAGAAGCTATCGCTCATCGATTTTGTAACTTTTTGTTAACATATATTAACAGAAAGTTCATGTACCAAAATGTACAGATAAATGGATTCTCCCAAACAGAACACATTTGTAAAATCAGCATCCAGAATGAGAAACAGAACATACAGCGCCCAGAAGCCCATTTCAGTCACTACCCCTGCCCCCAACATTAAACACTCTCTTACTTCTAACACTCTCTTACTTCTAACAGCATAGATCAGTTTTGCCTGGTTTTAGACTACATAAAAGAATCATTTCGTATATATTCTTTTATGTCTGGCTTCTTTTGTTTAACACTATGTTTGTGAGATTCATCCATATTTGGGGGATGTAATAGATGGTTCCTTCTCTTTTGCCTTTGTGCAAATATTCCACATTATTTCATTGTGTGAATATGCCACAAATTACCTATCCATTTTGTTTTTTCAGGGATTTTTTGATGACTTCCAGTTGGGATATAATATGGCCTCTGCTTATTTTTGGAGACTTTTTTACTTTGAGAATTTTCAAACATACCCTTAACTAGATTCTATCGTTCATTTTACTATACTTTTAAAATAACATTTATCCATCAATCCATCCAACTGTAGTTTCAAAGTAAATTGCAGCTATCTGTATATGTCCTCCTAAATACTTAGGCAAACATATCATTAACTAGAAGTCAATATTTGTTTATAGTGTATTCTTTTGATCTGAATTTTACAAAGAAATGCACAAATCTTATATTACACTCTATGAAACTTGACAAATGCATACGCCTGTGTACCTCCAACCATAATGTTACCAACATCATAGAAAGTTCTCTCCAATCAGTCCTATTTCCACTACCCATAGGCAACCAAGGATCTGATTTTTCAGCCATATATATTATATGCCTGTTCTAGAATCTCAAATCAAATAACACAATAAGTTATTCTGTCTTGTAAGGCTTCTTTCACTCAGTATGTTTTGAGATTCACCCATGTTGTTGTGTGTACCAGCAGTTTATTCCTTTTTTTTTTTTATCTTCATTTTATTGAGATATATTCACATACCACGCAGTCATACAAAACAAATCGTACTTTCGATTGTTTACAGTACCATTACATCGTTGTACATTCATCACCTAAATCAATCCCTGACACCTTCATTAGCACACACACAAAAATAACAAGAATAATAATTAGAGTGAAAAAGAGCAATTGAAGTAAAAAAGAACACTGGGTACCTTTGTCTGTTTGTTTCCTTCCCCTATTTTTCTACTCATCCATCCATAAACTAGACAAAGGGGAGTGTGGTCCTTATGGCTTTCCCAATCCCATTGTCACCCCTCATAAGCTACATTTTTATACAACTGTCTTCGAGATTCATGGGTTCTGGGTTGTAGTTTGATAGTTTCAGGTATCCACCACCAGCTACCCCAATTCTTTGGAACCTAAAAAGGGTTGTCTAAAGTGTGCGTAAGAGTGCCCACCAGAGTGACCTCTCGGCTCCTTTTGGATTCTCTCTGCCACTGAAGCTTATTTCATTTCCTTTCACATCCCCCTTTTGGTCAAGAAGATGTTCTCCGTCCCACGATGCCAGGTCTACATTCCTCCCCAGGAGTCATATTCCATGTTGCCAGGGAGATTCACTCCCCTGGGTGTCTGATCTCACGTAGGGGGGAGGGCAGTGATTTCACCTTTCAAGTTGGCTTAGCCAGAGAGAGAGGGCCACATCTGAGCAACAAAGAGGCATTCGGGAGGAGGCTCTTAGGCACAACCATAGGGAGGCCTAGCCTCTCCTTTGCAGCAACCGTCTTCCCAAGGGTAAAACTTATGGTAGAGGGCTCAACCCATCAAACCACCAGTCCCCTATGTCTGTGGTCATGTTAGCAACCATCAAGGTGGGGTAGGCCAATACCCCTGCATTCTCCACAGGCTCCTCAAGGGGGCACTACATCTTTTTTTTTTCCTTGTTTTTCTTTTTTTTTTTTTTTAACTTTCCCTTCTTTTTTAAATCAACTGTATGAAAAAAAAAGTTAAAAAGAAAACATACATACAATAAAAGAACATTTCAAAGAGACCATAACAAGGGAGTAAGAAAAAGACAACTAACTTAAGATAACTGCTTAACTTCCAACATGTTCCTACTTTACCCCAAGAAAGTTACCTAATATAGCAACATTTCTCTGAACTTGTTCCTGCTATATCCATCAGAAATTAACAGACCATAGTCATTCCTGGGCATCCCCAGAACGTTAAATAACTTATCTGTTCTTCTTGGATTATTGTTCCCCCTTCCTTAATTGCTCTCTATTGCTAGTTCCCCTACATTCTACATTATAAATCATTTGTTTTACATTTTTCAAAGTTCACATTAGTGGTAGCATATAATATTTCTCTTTTTGTGCCTGGCTTATTTCACTCAGCATTATGTCTTCAAAGTTCATCCATGTTGTCATGTGTTTATTCCTTTTTATTATTATTATAATAAACCAGCAGTTTATTCCTTTTTATTATTAAATTTTACAAAAGATATCCCGAAGCTTAGAGGGTGTTGAAGTTGAAGAGACTTTTCAAAAATCACACAGCTAGTAAGTACCAGAGACAGAATTCACAGAAAGACTTTTTTTAAAAAGGTAAAATTCTTATCTGCTGGGGAAGTCACAGGCTGGTGCTAAGTGGCCATCTCCCAGTCCTCTCCACCCACCCCCACCCTCCACAACCACCTCCTCTTCTATTGTGCAACAATGTTTCAGTCTATTCCCATTCCACAACCTGGGGTAGATGGTAAGTCTAATGAAAAGGCTCAACCAGAGGTTAAATCCAAAAACCAGGAACAAGTAGCTCCAGATGCTAATCAAGGCAGGAATTCTCAGTGGCAGGGTCTTCTCCTGCCAGGGTGGATTATACCACAGGCAAACAACATAGGTTTGTCTTTCTTCTCTGATACAACGTGGGTCTTTGGAGACGTCATCTGCTGATGCCAACCCGAGCAGTTCTGCCCACCCCAGGAGACCAGCCATGTTGGGATCTCTTCTCCTGCTCTTTTGACCCTTTGTGCTATGTAAATAAAACAGGGGTCAGTTATTGAGTTTCTGTTGTGACTGAGCATGGGTTCCCGTGGTACACCATGTAGCAACCTACTCTACAATATCTATATATAAAAATTAAATATCTAAATTTTTAAAAGGTTCCTAGCATCTAGCCACTTTGGAAAAGTTCTTACAAAGCTAAACAAAGTCTTAGCCCATGACCCAGAAATTGCATTCATTGGTATTTACCTTAGTGATTTGAAAACTTAGTCCACACCAAAACATGCACACAAATGTTAATAGTGGCTTTATTCATTCTTGCCAAAACTTGGAAGTAATCGAAACAACCTTCAATATGTGAATGGATAAACTGTAGTAGATCCATATATAGAGTATTATTCAACAATGTAAAGAAAATGATCAAGCCACGAAAAGACATGGAAAAACCTGAAAGAAGCCAGTCTGAAAAGACTATATATTATATAATTCAAACTAAATGACATTCTGGAAAAGAGACAGTAAAAACATCAGTATTTTTTAGAGCTCAGGGGTGGGAGGGTAGAGGGAGGGATGAATTGGTAGAGTACAGGGTGGGCTTAGGGCAGTGAAACTATTCTGTAAAATACCATAATGTTGGGTACATGACATTTTGCATTTGTCAAAATGAATAGAAGTCTGCAACACAGAGTGAAGCCTAATACAATTACTGATTTTAGTTAATAATAATGTATCAGAATTGGCCCATCCATTATAACAAATATACCACACTAATGCAGGATATTAATAATAGGGGAAACTGTGCAGTTCAGAGTAAGGGGTGGGGAGAGCGGGTATATGGAAACTCTCTGTATTTTCTGCTCCACTTTTCTGTAAACCTAAAACTGCTCTTAAAAAATAAAATCCATTAATTTTTTTAAAATATAACTAGTATCTACTAATTTCTGTAAAAAAAGTATATGTGTTATATTTAAAATCAAACTAAATTAGGAGGTATTGTTAAATGGTTCAAAATCATAAACTAGAAGAACAGATTTTATTCACGGTGAGAAGAGAGCTTAACAGCACAATTTAAAATATTTATCTTTAAAAGATAAGCAATACATTTACATAATACAAACTTCAAAAGGTATAAAGTAAAAAGTCTCCCTCCCATACCTGTCCTTCAGCCACCCAGTCTCCCTCTCTGGGAAGCAAATAACGTCCTCAGTATCTTTTGCATTTTTCCACAGTTGTCTTATGCATAGGCACGTAAAAGGACATATACAACTTCTGCTTTAATTTTTTTCACGATGTATATTGGAGTTTACTGTATAGTAGTGCATAAATTCCTTCCTCAGTTGTTTGTAGAGCAGCATATTTTTCTAATATATTGATATATCTTAAATTGAATCATTATTGGACAGTGAAGATGTTTTCAATACTTTGTTATTGTTGCAATGCCCAGCATTGTAAATAAATTATTTTGCACATGTGTGAATATGTAAGTAGGATAAATCCTCAGAAATAAAATCTCTAAGTCAAGGGAAATGTGCATTTGTAACATAGATAAATATTGACAAACTTTTTTCAATGATTTATGCCAATTAACTTTACCAGTCACAAGGTGTGAGAGGACATTTTTCCAAAGTACCAACACAGTGTTTGCTAATAAACACTTCATCTTTCCAATATAAGTGAAAATATAATCACAGTACAATTTAATTTACCTGTCTCTTACTATGATTGAGATTGAACAATTTTAGGTAACTTTCAAAACCATTTTTATTTCTTTTTCTGTAACTGTCTATTCATGCCCTTTGCCCATTTTTCTGTCGAGCTGTTGGTATTTCTTATGGACTTGTAGGAAAGCTACATATTAAGGAAAATAGAACTCAAGCTGTGATTTTGAGTTGTATGTATTTTTCCTAGTGTACTGTTTGTCTTTTGAATTTGTTATGGTGGAATTTTTGAATGGTGTGAGGGCAATAACTGTATTAGTCAGGATTCTCTAGAGGAGACAGAACGGAAGGAGATATACACACACACACACACATAAACACCCACATCTATAAACATACATATATATATATGTATACACACACATATACACATAAACACACACATATGCTAAGAGAGTTATTTTAAGGAATTTGTTCAAGTGATTGTGGGGTGCTGGCAAGTCTAGTCTGCTGGTTTGCAGGGCAGGCTGGTAACTCAGACAGGAGTTGATGTTGTAGTATTGAGACAGAATTTTTTCTTCTCTGGGAAACCTCAGTTTTTGCTCTTAAGGCCTTCAACTGATTGGATAAGGACCACCAACATCACCAAGGGTGATCTCCTTAGTTAAATTCAACTGACTGGAAATTTTAATCACATCTACAAAATACTTTCACAACAACATCGAGACTACTGTTTGAAAAAGCAACTGAGCACCATAGCTTAGTCAAGCTGATTCAAAAATTTAACCTTCACCATGTCCCTCCTTATTTTGACTGGAACCAAGCTGTTCCAATCATTATTTGAATAATACATCTTCTACCACCGATTTCAATTTCTACCTTTATCATATCAAATTACCATATATACTTTAGGTCTGTTTTTAATCCATATTGTTAATTGTTTTTCTCTAGTCATATTTTAGTACCATACTGTGTAGTTACCTTAGCTATAAATATAAGTAAATATCTACTAAGCCTAGTCCTTACATTTTAGTCTTTTTATTTTTTATTTTTTTTTTAGAATTTCCCTAATTCTAATTCTGCTTGTTTATTTACTGTTGATCTAGTATAGGCTTGGAGTAAAGATTTTGGAATCACTTAATCTCTGTTTCATAATCCCAGTATCTATATTGTAACTTTGGAAAGGGACAAAATTCTTTATAGCTACATTTCTTCAGCTCTAAAACAAAGTCAAGAAGAACATCTACCTCAAAACATGTTGTATAGATACTGCTGAAGATAACTTAGTACTGCAAAGTTTTCTGATCCCTGAAGAGCCACTATAAAAAATGATTTCAGAGACAACAACCATAGATCAAAATTGAGAAATATATTCCAAGGAAATATATCCAAATTCAAAGGAAAAAGGGGCAATAATACATGCAGTAGAAATATTAAAAGATGGTGAAAGTTAAAATTGTAAATGTATCATTCTTTCTATCTACGTTCGTTTTCTTCTTTATTCCTTTCTTCATCATCTTTCACCATTATATGTGAAATGAAAAAAACTAAAGTTTTGAATAGCCAACTGTAACAATTTGCTTTAAATTATGTAACTGAATATGTTCTATAATCTACATGCATGCTTGACACACGAAACCATTTCTACTCAACAGTTTGCTGAAATCTGGCACTATAGTGAAAAGCACTGGAAAATTTGGCTTACTCAACTTCTTTTCCATTTCCTTCAGAGTTTGCCTTCATACATGCTAAAACCTGGATACTAAAGACTACACTTCTAAGACTTGAAGACATTTCAGCTTCTAAACTTGACCTAGTTTCCACTAAGATGTATGCTCATAAGATTTGGAGAGCAAAAGTGAACATTACACGGCAGAAGCCACATTTCTCTTCCTTCTGCCATTTTGCCTAATTAGAACAATTATGGGAACAAGTACCTTTTCTGAAGCTATTACAGCAGAAGCCCCTGAATCATGTTTCTAGCCAAATGAATGTCAAGAGGCAGGTTGTGGAGCATTAGTTTTGCTGACAAGGATTACAGTAAACATGGCATTATCATGAAGTCAGCATTTGCAGAGTGTCCTCCTGATTCCTAAACTTTTAGATCATGGCAGAAGTAGTCCCTCCCATTGCAGGTCAGTACTAGAAGAATAGAGATATGTGGAACACCATCAAAAATTATACCATATAAAGAATGTAAAGGTCAGTAGTCTCAACTAACAGGGCCCTTTGGACATCTTGAACTTTATATAGCTATATACTTCTATGGGATATAAATGTGTTCTTGTTGTCATAAGTTGGTTTCTTGAAACCTTTCTTCTGTAATAATAAAACTAAGCGTAGAGGAAATGGCAGTGGAGAGTAGCCGAGCCCTGGAGACCCTGATCTGAAAGCAAATTTATTACCAAAGGAAGAAGAGTTCCCCAACTACTCCATTCACAAATTTGCTGATGCCCAAGGGAGGAGGTGCAAGTGGCACAGACTGTGACCCTTCTTCTCATATCCCACAAAAGCAGGAATTTTCATTGCCCTGAGGGAAATTCTTGTTCTGGAGACAACACACCCTGGCTCTGTCAGTGAGAATGATCCACAGATCTGAAAGCAAGTGTGTTAGCAAAGGAAGAAGACTTCCCCGACCTCTCTGTTCCTGAATTTGCTGATGCCCAAGGGAGTAGGCCCAAGTGGCACTGACTGTGACCATTCTTCTCAAATCCCATGAAAGCAGGTCAGTGTAATCTCACCCCGATCTGACCGGTGCCTTCATGAGGAGGGAAACCAACACATGTGAACTGTGTTTATTTAATTTATTTTTTCACCCAGTTAACATTGTTTCATATTCCTTGTATAATAAGGTTTTCTTCAACAATTGGAAATTTATGTGTAAAAAAATGTCAGTTTCTTTAATTATTCTCATTGTATTTCACTTAAGAATGGAGACATTCTCTTATGTATTCACACTGGACAACATGCATGATATGGACAACTCCCTAGAAAAGCATAAACAAACAACACTGACCCGAGAAGAAATAGATGACCTCAAAAAAACAATCAAAAGCAAAAAGAGAGTGAGTCAGTGATCAAAGGGCTACCCAAAAAGAAAAGTACAGGACCAGATGGCTTCACATGTGAATTCTGCCAAGCATTCAGGAAAGAATTAATACCAATCCTGCTCAACCTCTTTGAAGGAACTTTAGAGGAGGGAGGGCTTCCTGACTCGTTCTGTGGGGCCGACATCACCCTGGTGCCAGAATCAGACAAACACACTACAGAAAAAGAAAATTATAGACCAATCTCTTTAATGAATATAGATGCAAGTTGAATCTGGCAGCACATTGAAACGATTATACACCACCACCAAGTAGGGTTTATTCCAGGTATGCAAGGCTGTTTCAACGTAGGAGGGTCAATTAACCTAATACACCACATCAATAAATCAAAGCAAGGGAACCACAGGATCATCTCAATTGATGTAGAGAGGGCATTTGATGGGGTTCAGCATCCTTTCTTCATGAAGACACTTCAAAGGATGGGAGTGGAGGGGAATTTTCTCAATATGATAGAGGCAATAGTTGAGGTGCCCACAGCTGGCATCGTGCTCAGTGGGATGGATTGAAGGCTTTCCCTTTAGGATCAGGGGTGGGACGGGGGTGCCCATTGTCACCATTGTGGTTCAGCATTGTGCTGGGGGTTCTGGCTAGGGCAGTTATACAAGAAAAAGAAATAAAAAGGCATCCAAATTGGAGAGGAAGAAGTAAAACTTTCACTGTTTGCAGATGACATGATTCTATACGTAGAAAACCCATAAAATCTACAGCAAAGCTCTTAGAGCTAATCAATGAATACAGAAGAGGGGCAGGGTACAAGATTAACACACAAAAATTTGTAGTGTTCTTATACACAAATAATGTGCAACAAGAACAAGAAATAAAAAAAAAAAATTCCATTTGCAATAGCATCCAAAAGAATCAAGTATTTAGGAATAAACTAAATGAAGGTCCAAGAGAGTTATACAAAGAAAACTACAAAAAACTATGAAAAGAAATTGAATAGGATCTAAAAAATGGAAGAAAACACCATGTTCATGGATTGGAAAACTAAGTATAATTAAGAAGTCAACTGTACCTAAACTGATTTATAGATTCAATGCAATACCAATTAAAATCCCAACAACTTACTTTGGAGAAATAGAAAAACAAATAACCAAATTTATTTGGAAGGGCAAGGTGAGGTGAATAGCCAAAAATATCTTGAGAAAGAGGAACAAAGTGGGAGGTCTCACACTACTTGACTTTGAAGCATATTACAAAGCTTCAGTGCTCAAAACAGCATGGTGCTGGCATAAGGGCAGAGATACTGGCCAATGGAATTGAATTGAGTGTTCAGGAATAAACTCTTGCATCTACAGACAATCGATCTTTGATAAGGCAGTCAAGCCAAAGCAACTGGGACAGAGCAGCTGCTTCAATAAATGGTGTTTGGAGAACTGGACATCCACTTCCAAAAGAAAGAAAGAGAACTCCTACTTCATACTTTATTCAAAAACTAACTCCACTTGGCTCAAAGACCTAAACAGAAACACTAAGACCATAAGATTCTTAGAAGAAAATGTAGGGCAATATCTTTAAGTTACTGTGATAGGAGGCAGTTTCCTAGACCTTACACCCAAAGTGCGAGCAACCAAAGAACAAATAGACAAATACGATCTCCTCAAAATCAACCACTTTTGTACATCAAAGGACTTTGTTAACAATGTAAAAAGGCAGCCTGCACCATGGGAGAAAATATTTGGTAACCACATATCAGATAAGGGTTTAATATCTTGAATATATAGAGCAATCTTACAACTCAACAATGGAAAGACAAACAACCCAATTGAAATTGGGCAAAAGACATGGACAGACACTTTTCTGAAGAAGAAATATGAATGGCCCAAAGACATATGAGAAAATGCTCAACTTCACTGGCTATTAGGGAAATGCAATTCAAAACCACAATGAGATACCATCTCACAACTACCAGAATGGCCATTATCCAAAACACATAAAATTACAAGTGCTGTAGAAGATGTGGTCAAAGAGGCATGCTTATTCATTGCTGGTGGGAATGTAGAATTGTGCAACCACTCTGGAAGACAGTGTGGAGGTTCTTCAGGAAGTTAAGTATAGATCTGCCATATGACCCAGCTATTCCATTGCTAGGTATATACTCAAAAGAACTGAAAGTTAAGTCACAAACAGATATTTGTAAACCAATGTTATTGCAGCATTATTCATGATTGCCAAGAAATGGAAGAAACCCAAATGTCCATCAACAGATGAGTGGTTAAACAAACTGTGGTATATACACATGATGGAATATTATGCAGCTGTAAGACAGAACAAAGACATGGAACATATAACAACATGGATGAACCTTGAGGACATTATGTTGAGTGAAGTTAGCTGGAAACAAAAGTACAAAAACTGTATGGTGTCACTAATATGAACTAACATTAATGAGCAAATGTTAAGAGTTAAAAGCTGCTAACACAGGCTACCAGAAGATAGAAAAAGGGTAGGGAACAGGCATTTGATGCTGAAGGACTACAGAATGGTCAGCAGGACTGATTGTATAGATCCAGAAATAGATAGCATAATATTGTGTGATGATAGCACAATATTGTAAGCACACTGAACAAAATCTGTTAGTAAAGCTGAAGGAAGTGGGATAGGGGAATGTATGACACCAGAGGAAAAGATAGATCATGAAGACTGGGACTGTATAACTTGGCAAAACTGGAGTGGCCTATCACTGTTACTAAAAGTACAAATACGTGGGAGAACAAATGAATATCAACCATGCAGAGTTTTGTAAAAGGGAAGGTACTTGGGAAAATAAATAATCAAAGCAAACTGGGGTCTATGGTCAGCAGTAACATTGTAATATGCTTCCATTAGATGTAACAAAGGCAATACACCAAAGTTAAATGTGTATGAGAGGGAATATAAGTGGGGGATATGGGATTCTTCATAGTGGTGTTTTCTGTCCTTACTATTATATTGTATTATATGACATTTTATTTTTATTTTTATTATATTTTTTATTATTCACCAAAAAGCACTTTTTCATTGTAATCAATATGTTCAACTGCTGACTGTGGTGATAAATGTATAACTATATGATGAAACTATAAATAACTGTACACTGTGAAAAAATAAAAACTAAGCGTAGGCATGCTGGTGCAGCTGTATAAAGTGTCTTGAAGGCTTGGAATGATTTATTGCTTATGGTGAAATTTGCCTGATTTCTTACAGGCAACTTTTGTAAATTTTTTATCATATAGTTGTTTACATGCTTATAAAGTCTATCATTTAAAGACATGTTCTGAAACAAATATTGTATTTGTTTTGTAAGCATCTTCCTGTAATAGATTATAAACTTGAAATTAAATATAGAGAATGTTTTAACAGTTTTTAACTCAAAATTTGTCAATCATTTTTAATAGTTCTTTTTTTATAAAAAGAAAAAGGAACTTCAGGACAGGCAGTAGTCTCCTTTAAAATTTATTCACAAAACAATTAACTGCACAGTTGCTGTTAGCTGCCTGTTCTAAAATAATGTTTTTTTTAATTGAAACACAAATAAACTTTTCTGTAATATGTTATGGAATATAAAGAGACTTTAATTGTTTGACTTGTTTAACTTGGCACTGTTAGTTTTTATTGATAAAATGTGCATGGGCATTTTAAAAAAACAAACAAACAAAAAACCCCACTAAGCCTAGGGGTGGAGCAAGGTGGTGGCATACAGAGGTGTGAAATTTAGTTAGTCCTCTAGAGCAACTAGCAAATATCCAGGAACAACTAGTAAATAGTCTGGAACAAATGTTGGAGGAAAGCCATGAGAGGTCACACATCATACACCAGCCTGGAATGGGTGGAATGGCTGAGATTGCAGCAAAGAACTGTAAGTAAAATTCCCCAAACAGTGGAGGTGGCACCCCTCCCCCACCAGCACGGCAGGCTGAGTTGCAAAACTTTGCTGTGGGAGATAGAAGCAGTGCCTGCAGGAACAAGTGAATGTAGCTCAATCAAGCTCCAATTGTGGTTTTAATTAACAAACTTGGACTACTGAATACAAGCTACAAGCACAGATAAACACAGAGCAAATAGGAAAGGAAACTGAGGTTCTTCCTGGCAGAGAGGAGGCAGGGCTGATGGAAAGGAAAAAATGCATAAATAAATAAAAACGGAGGCTTTTGGAGATGGCTGGCCAAAGAATACTGGAAAACAGCTGTGTCCTAAGAAAAGAGAGAGAGAACTGGGTACCAACATGGTTGACCGGCAAAACTTGGGGGCTGGGAACTGGCTCTGAAAAGGGGTCTTTGCTCTTTTTCCTTTTTTTTTTTCTCTCATTCTAAGCAGCTCATTAGAGAAAGCCTCAGGCATTTTCAATTGTCAGCACTGACCCAGGCAATCGTGGACTTAACAGAGTCAGAGAGACAAAGGAGGAATTCAAGTGTAGAAGATAACTCCCTAAAGGGTTATCTTCCTTAAGAAAAGGATGTTCAGGCCCAGCTCAAGTGGCAGCCCTCCCTAAGAGAATTCAGACCCCAGGGCCTGGGGGGAGGGGAACCAGACACAACTTAAACTTAGCTTCTGACACATTTGGCCCTTGGCCAGGACAGGGTACACTGAGAATTAAAGGGACCACATCTCTTTACACCAGCGGAGAGCTGTGGGCTGACAAGTGCCACCTGCTGGACAGGATAGGAAAAGCACAGGGTCTAGAGGCCTCACAGGAAAGTCTGACAACATGCTCCTAAGGGAAACTGATACTCAGCTTTCTCCTGAGACCTAAGTGTGTCTGGCTTGGGAAAATCTGATTGGGGTAATAAAGGAAATCAGATGCATAGACAACAAAAAATTATGAGTCACATTTGGAAAAATGAAGACATGGCTCAGTCAAAGGAACAAACTTCAACTTCAACTGAGATACAGGAATTGAAACAACTAATTATTAATCAAACAAATCTCCTAAATCAATCCAAAAATCAAATCAACAAGTTGAGGGAAGATATGGCAAAAGAGATGAAGGATATAAAGAAGACATTGAGTGAACATAAGGAAGAACTCAAAAGTTTGAAAAAAACAATTGGCAGAACTTATGGGAATGAAAGGCACAATACAAGAGATGGGAAACACAATGGAGACATACAACAGCAGATTTGAAGAGGCAGAAGAAAAGATTCATGAGCCGGAGGTCAGGACATATGAAATCCTACACAAAAAAGAACAGATAGGGAAAAGAATGGAAAAATTTGAGCCGCTTCTAAGGGAACTGAATGACAACAGGAAGGACATGAATGTACATGTCATAGGTGTCACAGAAGGAGAAGAGAAGCAAAAAAGGTAAAAACAATAATGGAGGAAATAATCACTGAAAATTTCCCATCTCTAAAGGAAGACATAAAAGTACAGATCCAAGAAGCACAGCATACACCAAACAGAATAGATCCAAATAGACCTATGCCAGGATACTTAATAATCAGATTATCAAATGTCAAAGACAAAGAGAACTTTGAAAGCAGCAAGAGAAAAGCAATCCATCATATACAAGGGAAGCTTGATAAGACTATATGCAGATTTCTCAGTAGAAATCATGGAGGCAAGAAGGCAGTAGTATGATAATTTAAGATACTGAAGGACAAAAACTGCCAACCAAGAATTCTATATATGGTAAAACCATCCTTCAAAAATGAGGGAGAAAAGTAGTTGGGCAGAGAATAAAAATATATATGCAGGGCCCCCCTGAGGAGCTGGGGGAAAATGCTGAAGTGTTGGACTTCCTCACCTAGATTGTTGCTGATATTCTCACAGCATTGAGGACTGACAGCTTGGTATGCTGAGCACTCTTTCATGGGACTTGCCCTTATGAAGCTTGTTACTGCAAAGGAGGGGCTAAACTTGCTTATAGTTGTGCCTAAGAGTCTCCCCTGAGTGCCTCCTTGTTGCTCATATGTGGCCCTCTCTCTCTCTAGCTAAGCCACTTCAGCAGGTGAACTCACCACCCTCCCCCCATGTGGGACTTGACTCCCAGGGGCATATATCTCTCTGGCAATGCAGGATATGACTCCTGGGGATGAATCTGGGCCTGGCATTGTGGGATTGAGAACATCTTCTTGACCAAAAGGGGGATGCAAAATGAAATGAAATAAAATTTCAGTGGCTGAGAGATTTCAAATGGAGTCGAGAGGTCACTCTGGTCAACACTCTTACACACTATATAGATAACACTTTTTAGGTTTTAATGCATTGGAATAGGTAGAAGTAAATACCTAAAATCATCAAACTCCAATCCAGTCTCCTTGACTCTTGAAGATGATTGTATAACAGTGTAGCTTACAAGGGGTGACAGTGTGATTGTGAAAACCTTGTGTATCACACTCCCTTTATCCAGGGTATGGATGGATGAGTAGAAGAATGGGGACAAGGACTGAATGAAAAATAGAGTGGGATGAGGGGGATGAATTGGGTGTTCTTTTTAACTTTCAATTCTTATTCTTATTCTGATTCTTTCTGGTGTACGGAAAGTGGTCAAAACTAAGATTGTGGTGATGAGTGCATAACTATATGATGGTACTGTGAACACTTGATTGTACACCAGAGATGATTGTATGGTATTTGAATATATCTCAATAAAACTGAATTTAATTGAAAAATGAGGGAGAGTTTAAAATATTCCTAGACAGACACTGAGAGAGTTTGTAAACAAGATACCTGCTCTACAGGAAATGATAAAGGGGAGTACTACAGGCAGATAGGAAAAGACAGAAGAGAGTGGTTTAAAGCACAATATTGGGAGATGGTAGCACAATAATATAAGTACACTGGAACAAAAATGAGGTGAGTATGTTTGAAAGAGGTAGGCTAGGGGCATGTAGGACACCAGAAGGAAAGATAGAAGATAAAGACTCGGACTGTATAATTTAGAGTAGTCAATGATTGTGATTAAATGTAGAAATATTTGTCTACATGAGGGAGAACAAATGAATGTCAACTTTGCAAGGTGTTAAAAATGGGGTGGTATTGGGGAAAAATGCAATCAATGCAAACTATAGTCCATAGTTAACAGTAACATTGTAATATGCTTCCATTAATTGTAACAAAGGCAATATACAAAAGCTAAAGGTCTATAAGAGGGGGAAATAAGGGACAGATATGGGATTCTTGGCACTGGAATTGTTGTCTGACTTTTTTATTGTTTTTTATTTTAATTTTATTTTTTCTTTTGTTGCTTTTTAGTTGTAATTCTTTTTTTAATTTTGTGTCTTCCTCTTTTCTGTGGAAGAAATGGAAATGTCCTTTTATAGATAGTGTTGGTGAATGCATAACTATGTGATTATACAGGAAACCATTGTTTGTTTACTTATGATGGAATGTATGATGTGTGAATAAAACCTCCTAAAAAATAAAAAGAGGGATACAAGTGCTGGAGAAAATCTGAAGAAAGAGATGTACCTAATCACCATTGATGGGGAAGTAGAATGGTACAGCCCATCTGGAGGGCAGTGTGGTGGTTCCACAGAAAGCTAAGCATGGGGTCGCCTTATGGTCGTGCAACTTGGTTATTGGGCATATACTTGGAAGAACTGAAAAGGGGACACAAATGGATATTTGCACAGTGGGGTTTGTGGTGTCAGTATTCATGATTTTCAGTGGATGGAGGTGGCTTAAGGGTACACCAACTATGACTGGAATGGTGAACTGTGGTGTATACCTACAATGGAATGTTGAGCTGCTACAAGGAGGGAAGTTGTGAGATGAATGGACATTGAAGACAGTATGTTGAGTTAAATAAACAGAAATGAAGAGAAAAATATTATAATGCCTCACTAATAAGGATTAACTATAATGTGCAAGCTCTGAGAATTGAGTGTGAGAGCATAGGTTACCAGGGGAAGGCTTATTGTAAAGATTCCTAGATTGTAAGCTCTTAACAGCAGTTACATCTATGTCTGTGTTGTAATGGTTATTTCTAAATTCTGAGATGCTGGGCTCTTTGTGTATAATCTGGTTGGTCACTGAAACATTAGGTATTTGTGTGACATCTGAGATTCAGAGCCAGAGTCCAGCAGCTATGAATGTCAGCATTACCCCATACAGCCAATGTTAAGGAGTCTGAAAAACGATATCAGACTTCAACTAGAGATATGAATGAAATGGACTTTGTTAGGATGAAGGTAGATTAGTCTAAAGGGTAAAGGATGATATTGACAGTGTTTTTAAAACTTCAACTTCTATGTGAGACTAAAGGAAGAGATGTTTATTAGGTGCAAAATCTATATTTTTCATAACACACTATATAATTTAATTTGTAAGGTCAGTTTATTCAAGCAACATAATTACTTGGAACATTGAATAGGGAGTGAAATCTAGTTGGTTTGTACAGGATAGTGTGAAGCCCTAATACATCCCAGAGTAACTAGGGCAGAGAATAAAGATGTATTTGCAAAGCCCCTTTGAGGGACTGGGAGAAAATGTGGGAATAGTAAATCTCCCCAGCTGGGGAATTAATGCTATTATCACAAGCATTGGGGACTACCAATTTAGAAGGCCAAGACCTCAATCTTGGGGCTTGCCCTTATGAAGTTTGTTACTACAAAGGAGAGGCTAAGCCTACTTAAAATTGTACCTAAGAATCACCCCCAGAGAACCTCTTTTGTTGCTCAGATGTGGCCTCTCTCTCTAAACCAACTTTGTAGGTAAACTCACTGCCTTCCCCCACTATGTGGGACATGACTCCCAGGGGTGTAAATCTCCCTGGCAACATGGGTTATGACTTATGGGGGTGAGCTTGGCCCTGCCATCATGAGATTGAGAAAGACTTCTGGGACCAAAAAGGGGAAGAGAAAGGAAACACAATAAAGTTTCAGTGGCTGAGAGATCTCAAATAGAGTCAAGAGTCATTCTGGATGTTATTCTTATGCATTATATAGATATCCCTTTTTAGTTTTTAGTGTATTGGAATAGCTAGAAGGAAATACCTGAAACTACTGAACTACAATCCAGTAGCCTTTATTCTTGATGATGATTGTATAACTATATAAGCTTATATTGTGTGACTATGTGATTATGAAAACTGTGTGGCTCCCACTCTTTATACAGTGTATGGACAGATGAATAAAAAAAATGAGGAGAAATAGTAAATGAATAGCAGGAAGAGATGGGGGGGTATGGGATGTTTTAGGTGTTCCTTTTTACCTTAACTTTTCTTTTTTGTGTGTGGTAATGAAAATGTTCAAAAGTTGATTGTGGTAATGAACGTACAACTATATAATGGTATTGTGAACAACTGATTGTACACTATGGATGACTGTATGGTATGTGAATATATCTCAATAAAATTGCATTAAAAAGAAACCCTAGGTCTAATTATAATTAATGTCTAAGAGTTACCCCCTGAAAAGCTCCTTGTTGCTCAAGTGTAGCCTCTCTGTAAGTCAAACTCTACAAAGATGAGCCTCCCTGGAAACAAGGAATTATTACCAATCATTAAATCAGTGATGCATTTGGAGAAAGACTTGGATCAAAAGGGGGAAATAGTAAATTAAATGGTTTCTATGGCTAAGAGATTTCAAAGAGTTGGGAGGTCATTTTGGAGGTTACTCTTAGGCAGGTCTCAGCCAGATTTCACAAACTGCCATACTATGCAAAGCCTCAAACAAAAGTCCTCCTGAGGGCCCTAGGGACATCTGACAACACAGGCAAGCCATGGGTTACAGGAAATCTATACATCCTCAGCAGGCTCTAACTGGGAATCTATGTAAAGCTATTTCTCAAATATAACTTAGTTGTATTCACTTACAAATCCCATAATCATTATTTTTCTACTTCTTTTACTTGAACCTATAGTTTTCATTTTACATCCCATAATCATTATTCTTCTACTTCTTTTACTTGAACCTATAATTTTCGTTTTACTTGTTAAGTTTATTTCTTAGAGACTTAAACCCTCTGGGTTGTGCCTTTGCCAGTTGAGCCCTGAAACCCAGAGGTAGGCAGTCAACTCCTACTCTGCAGCTCTTCCAGCTTGCCCTGAATAACTAACAAGAAGATAAGGATGGATCAGCTCCATCCCGAAAGCCAAGAGTATCTCAAATGAGATCAAAATAATCTCATTCTTCTGACCTATAATATTTACATTCCTCCACAGGTTGAAGCAGCCAGAGTGGCCATGGTCCCAAATCCCTCGATTGAGGAATGAACAAAAATAAGGGGGGACTGTAATCACTGATTACAGCTGATTTATCATTACCGTAGTTATTATATTGTGTTAACTGAATAATCTGTAACATTACTATTAAAAAAAAAAAAAAAGAAAAAATGGGCTATCATCAATTGTAACAGTGTTCCATAACCAAAGCAAGTTGTAGGTGCTGGGGTAGTGTCTGGGAGTCTTGTATTTTATGCATGATTGTTCTATAAATTCACAACTTCCTATAGAGACTGAAAGCTTTCTTTCTAAGATCAAGAATAAGACATCCGCCCACTATCATCAATATTATTCAAGATTTTACTGGAAGTTCTAGCCAGAGCAATTATGCAAGAAAAAGAAATAAAAGGCAACTAAATTGGAAAGGAAGACGTAAAACTTTCCATATTTGCAGATTATTTTTTAATATTCATTTTACTGAGATATATTCACATACCATGCAGTCATACAAAACAAATCGTACATTCGATTGTTCATAGTACCATTACATAGTTGTGCATTCATCACCAAAATCAATCCCTGACACCTTCATTACCACACAAAAATAATAATTAAAGTGAAAAAGAGCAATTAAAGTAAAAAAGAACACTGGGTGCCTTTGTTTGTTTGTTTGTTTCCCCCATTTTTTTACTCATCCATCCATAAACTAGACAAAGGGGAGTGTTGTCCTTATGGCTTTTCCAATCCCATTGTCACCCCTCATAAACTACATTTTTATACAATTGTCTTCAAGATTCATGGGTTCTGGGTTGTAGTTTGGTAGTTTCAGGTATCTACAGCCAGCTACCCCAATTCATTAGAACCTAAAAAGGGTTGTCTATATTGTGAGTAAGAATGCCCACCAGAGTGACCTCTTGGCTCCTTTTGGAATCTCTCTGCCACTGAAGCTTATTTCATTTCCTTTCACATCCCCCTTTTGGTCAAGAAGATGTTCTCCATCCCACGATGCTGGGTCCACATTCCTCCCCGGGAGTCATACTCCATGTTGCCAGTGAGATTCACTCCCCTGGGTGTCTGATCCCACGTAGAGGGGAGGGCAGTGATTTCACCTGCCAAGTTGGCTTAGCTAGAGAGAGAGGGCCACATCTGAGTAACAAAGAGACATTCAGGAGGAGGCTCTTAGGCACAGTTATAGGGAGGCCTAGCCTCTCCTTTGCAGCAACAGTCTTCCCAAGGGCAAGTCCTGTGGTAGAGGGCCCAACCCATCAAACCACCAGTCCCCTATGTCTGTGAGCACATTAGCAACCAATGAGGTGGGGCAGGCCAATACCCTTGCATTCTCTACCAGCTCCTCAAAGGGGCTCATTTGCAGATTATTTGATCCTATTTCTAGAAAATTCTGAAAAGTCCACAACAAAGTACTAGAAAAATAAATGAATTCAGTAAAGTAGTGGAGTACAATATCAACATGCAAAAATCAGTAATGTTTCTATACACTAGTAATGAACAATCTGAGGAGGAAATCAAGAGAAATATTCCACTTACATAGCAACTAAATGAACCAAACATCTAGGAATAAATTTAACAATGGACGTAATTGATTTATATATGGAAAATTACAAAACAATGCTTCAAGAAATCAAAGATGATCAAAATAAAAGGAAGGACAATCCATGTTCTTGAACTAGAAGACTAAATGTTGTTAAAATGTCAATTCTACCCAAAGCGATTTACAGATTAAACACAATCCTAGTCAAATTAACAACAGCCTACTTTGAAGAAATGGAAAAGCTAATGATCAAACTTATATGGAAGAGTAAGGGGTCCCAAATAGTCAAAAACACCTTGAAAAAGAAGAAAACAATTAGAGTGCACACACTTTCGATTTTAAAACTTATTCTTGGAGGCGGATGGTGGCATAGAGAGGAGTGGAAGCTAAGTAGTCCCCCTGGAACAACTACAAAAAAACAGAAACAACTAGTAAATAATCCAGAATAACTTTGGGGGGACAAACGAGACCATCCACACATCATACACCAACCTGAATTGGGAGGAATGCCCGAGAACACAGCATAAAATCTGTAAGTAAAACCTGCGGATCCAAGTTGTGAGACCCCCTCCCCCATAGCCCGAGCTGCAAAGCCTAGTGGTGCCAGAGAGGAGTTCTCTCTCAGCAAGTGAATATAGCTCAGCTGAGCTCCAACTGGGGTTTTAAGTAGCGACTGTGAACTGCTCACTACAGGTACGCATCCCCCAAAAACAGAGAGAGGCTTTGGGTGACGACTGACCTTGGAGAGCTGGAGGGTCACCTTGGACTGGGTCTGAAGGGGACTATCTGTTTCTTTTTCCGCTGAGTGGAGAAAGCCCCAGTCATTTTCAGTTTCCAGGGCTGTGACTCGGGGAAGGGTGGAGACAGCACAAGCAGAGAGCGAGACCATTGAAATGCTAATGACCTTCACCTGAAGGGTCTGTCTTCACTAGGAGGAAAGGGGTGGGGCCCTTTCCATTCAGAACCAGACCCCAGAGCCTGGGGGAACACGGCCGTACCTCCTCACACCAGTCAAGAATTCTAGGCTAACAGGCATCACCTGCTGGGCAGAAAAGCACAGTGACCCGAGACATCCAAGGGTGGAGCAATTTTCTAAGACACGCCCTCAGGGAAACCAGATACTGAATATTTCTTCCCTCTGGGACCTGAGCCTGTTCTGGTCTGAGAAAACCTGATTTGGATAACCAAGGAAACCATGCCTAGACAACAGAAAATTACAACTTACACTAAGAAAAACAAAGTTATGGCCTAGTCAAAGAAACAAATGTACACTTCAACTGAGATACAGGAATTTAAACAACTAATGCTAAATCAATTCAAAAAGTTTAGAGAAGATATTGCGAAAGAGGTAGAGGCTGTGAAGGAAACACTGGGCATATATATGACAGAAATCAAAAGTTCAAAAAAACAACTAGTCGAATCTATGGAAATGAAAGGCACAAGAGATGAAAGACACAATGGAAACATACAACAGCAGATCTCAAGAAGCAGAAGAAAACAGTAAGGAACTGGAGAACAAAACACCTGAAAGCCTACACGCAAAGGAGCAGATGGAGAAAAGAATGAAAAAATATGAGCTATGTCTCCGGGAACTCAAGGATGAAACAAAGTACAATAATGTACGTATCATTGGTGTCCCAGAAGGAGAAGAGAAGGGAAAGGGGGCAGAAGCAATAATAGAGGAAATAATTAATGAAAATTTCCCATCTCTTATGAAAGACATAAAATTACAGATCCAAGAAGCGCAGCGTACTCCAAACAGAAGAGATATGAATAGGCCTACGCCAAGACGCTTAATTACCAGATTATCAAATGTCAAAGACAAAGAGAGAATCCTGAAAGCAGCAAGAGAAAAGCGATCCATTACATACAAAGGAAGCTTAATAAGACTATGTTTGGATCTCTCAGCAGAAACCATGGAGGCAAGAAGGAAGTGGTGTGATATATTTAAGATACTGAAAGAGAAAAACCGCCAACCAAGAATCCTATATCCAGCAAAGCTGTCCTTCAAGTATCAGGGAGAGCTCAAAATATTTTCTGACAAACAGACAATGAGAGACTTTGTGAACAAGACACCTGCCCTACAGGAAATACTAAAGGGTACACTACAGGGTGATAGAAGACAGGAGCGCGTGGTTTGGAACACAATTTTGGGAGATGGTAGCACAACAATGTAAGTACACTGAGCAAAGGTAACTATGAATACAGATGAGAGAGGAAGGTGGGGAGCATGTGAGACACCACAAGAAAGGAAGAAAGATAAAGACTGGGACTGTGTAATTTGGTGGAATCTAGAGTATTCAACAATTGTGATAAAATGTACAAATATGTTCTTCTACGAGGGAGAACAAGCAAATGTCAACCTTGCAAGGTGTTAAAAATGGGGAGGCATTGGGGGAGGGATGCAATGAGCATAAACTAGAGACTGTAACTAATAGAATCATTGTATCATGCTTCCTTTAATGTAACAAAGGTGAAATACGAAGGTAAATGCAGATAAGAGGGGGGGATAGGGGAGGCATGTTAGAAACTTGACATCGGTAGTATTGTCTGATTCTTTATTCTACTTTGATTGAAGGTTATTTTTCCTTTTGCTGCTTCCTAGCTGTCATTTTTTTTTCCTCTTTCTTTTGCCTCTCTACCTTCTTTGACTCTCCCTCCTGCCTTGTGGAAGAAATGCAGATGCCCTTATATAGATAGTGGTGAAGGTGGTGAACACATAAATTTATGACCATGCAGAGAACCACTGATTATTTACTTGGGATGGAATGTATGGTGAGTGAACAAAACCATATTAAAAAAAAAAAAATGGGTTGATGACAAAACCTTGAGGGCAATATACTGGGTGAAATAAGCCAGACACATGGGGACAGTTATTGCAGGGTCTCACTGATAGGAACTGGTTATAGTGTGTGGACTCATGGACATGAAATATGAGGTACCAAGATATGGGACGAGGCTTAAGAATGGGGAGTGGTTGCTTGGTATGAACAGAATGTTCAATTAGGATGAAATTAGATGTTTGGAAATGAACAGGGGTGTTGGTAGCAAGATGTGAGAATAACTAACAGCGCCAAATGGTGTGTTAGTGAGGTGGAGAGGGGAAGCTCAGAGTCAAAGATGTCACCAGAAGGAAAGTTGGAAGTCGAAAGATGGGAATGTATAAAACTGAATCCTGTGGTGGGCAATGTCCATGATCAACTGTACAAATACTAGAAATTGCTTCCATGAACCAGAACAAATGTATGACAATACAATTAGAGGTTAATAATAGAGGGGCATGTGGGGAAGAACTATATACCTGTTGGAAACTATATACTATAGTTAGTAATATTTCAACATTTTTTCATGAACAGTAACAAATGTACTACACCAATACTATGAGTCAACAATTGAGGGGGGTTGGTTGGGGATAGGGGAGGATTAGAGTTTCCTTTTCTTTTTTTCTTTTTTCATCTTTCACTTTGTTTCTTGTCTGGGGTAGTGAAGAGTTTCTAAAAATTGAACAAAAATTAAGTGTGATGGATGCACAGCTGTATGAGGGTACCCAGGGGCAAGTGATTGTACACTTTGGATCTTTGGATAATTGTATGGTATCTGAACAGTCTCAATAAAAATGAAAAAAAAAAACAAACAAAAAAACTTATTCTTGATCCATAGTTGTAATAACAGTATGTACGGGTGCAAACAGACATAGCTGAAAGATAGTATTGTCTTAACCACTAAATATTGTTAAAAGTATAAGGCTTTCATTGCTAAAAACAAAGAGAAGTTATAAAGATAATGAGCCTGGAAAAACTATCTATTTGTTAAGAAAAATTTAACAGCTTTTAAATATAGTGCACATATTGCTTATTTCTTCTCTTGAGTAAAGCCAAAATATGGTATGAATACACAATTTCTATTAAGGATATATAGACATAATTTTATAAGGATGTAAAAGTATGGATTTCATGTGTGAAAAATGTAACTATGTATTATATATTTACATATTTAAAACTAAATTAAAAATGATATTATAAGTCATAATGACCATCTAGTGGAAATATTGATTAACAAGATGCTAATTTGGGACTCACCTAACTTTACCAAATACCTCACCATTAAACTTACCTAAACTAAAATTATAGATTTTATATACAGAATAGATTCTAGTCAATACATTTACCTCCTTCTTTAATACAGTGTAATAACTCTGTTAAAAGGAGCTATTTCCTAAAGTTAAAAAGCTTAATCATTTCTCTGCCAGTCTTCCCAACCCCCAACAAACACCCAGGCACACAAACACACAAATTTTGCTTTTAGGAAGTCTTAGAATCCTGATACAGCTGTATGTCAAAAATTTAGAAGAAATATCCTTCATATAAAAATTGGATATTAAGCACTAATTCTTACTGAATTTCAACAAACAAAAAACATTTAACATCTGTAAATCATCTTCCTGCATGTATAATTTCATTTAAATATTACTTGTGCAACGGTTATCACCACCTTAGAGCATATTAATACATTCTTATATTATAACCTAGAAGTATAATTTACCAAACTAAGCAGATTATTCACACTAAAATTCTAGTAAATAGAAAAGAAAAACAAAGAACTCTAGTTAAATAAAACTAAAATGTTTGGAAAATAGAGAGTCCCAGGAGAATCTAAAACACTTTGGTGGTGGGGGGGGAGAAGAGAAAAGAAAAAAGTCAAATGAATCTTAAAAAAATTCAGTATAAACTTAACACACCAATATGTTCTTCGAATCTATCCTAACCAAACCACAGACAGATAATTTCAGACTAATCAGGTTTAATCCTTAAATTATTCCAAAAAAATCATAAAATATATTACGTGTTTAAATTGTCTATTTCCAGTTACAACTGATTTATTTTGGTGTTAAAAACGTCTATGGCTTCCATATACAGATTAACTTACTTATAATCGACTTTAATACTCTATCAGATTTCAAATAACCACTGAAATTAGGCTTCTGTGGCCCTAGAACCACACAGATATTGGTAAAAGAGACCCAAAGCTACAGAAAATGGCAAGTGACATTTGAACACTGACTCATTTTCAGGTCTGTGATATGTGAATATACAGCAAGTTTCTATTCTACGCAATATCATGCTCTTTCTAGAACAAATCATAAGCCAATCGCTTCAAGGTTAAAGGATTTTAGTGTATATAGGGGCAGGTTGTATGGCTTTTCATTTCACTAGAGAGGCTCACTTGCCAAACTGGATGGTCCAGTCAGTCAAGGATACAAAGAAGTTCTCAATAGGCAATTATGGAACTATTTTATCCTTTTTTCATTTGGAAGTGAATTGGCAGAATCAATTTCCAATTTTTTTTAAGAAGATGCTTCAACTTGTCTATAAAACAGGTATGATACATGATTCTTTATCTTTCAGGAATACGATTACATTCAAACTCATGTTGCCATGTATTAATAGTATAATTCACTGGATGGCATGTTACTTCTTATTACATGTATATAGTTATCAAACAATAAAAGAAACTTCATGAAACATTTTAGTTATTTGTTTTATTATTTTTTCTAATTTTAATACAAAGTCAGATTTTAGAAGTACAAAGAAAGCCAAAAAACATTTTATATATTCATGATTAGCTGTAATATTTCTTTCTACTGTACATACTGAAAATGTTTACATTTACTAATAAGGAATGCCAAGTGTGTCCATCACCATTTGAATAGCTTGCAGAGGATTTGTGATTTCTTCCATTTTATCTCTTCTCAAAACCCAATCTGGCTTGAGTCTGTAGAAAAAAAGTAAAAATCTGGCATTAATAAAGTTTCCCTCTTAAGAGTTACTGTCATCTTTTTTGTCTAATCCAAAATGTGGCTCTTTCATTTCCCTTAAAACCCTCTCAAAGAAGTGAACGTGCTAATCTAATATTGCCCATTTCTGGTTCAAGACTATTTCTCTCTCTTCTTGAAAAATGACTCTGGCTCCTTTGAAGCTTATGCTATTTAACTCCACTAATACCTTTTGGCCATCTACCAAACTCCCAGTCTGTTTGTCTTGTTCTTGCAAACCTGGTTCTTGGTCTTCTCTCAACTCATCATCATTCTTGATAACATCAACATCCATGTGGCCAAAAAAAGTCAACGACCTGGTCTGTCAGTTTTTGCCCCCCTTCCCTTCCATTCTGTCTCAGCAAACCCTTCTCACATAATCACACACTAGATTTTGTTATCACCACAAAGTGCACCACCTCGGAAACTGCAGCTTAAGACTTCTATTTTCCAACCATGACTTCTGATTCTTTATGCCATTTGTTTTAGTGCACACATGGCATCAATTCTTCCTCCCCATAAGCTCTCCAATTCACTTGACCTCAACATGCACCCCTTATCCATTAGAGCTTCTATGTTTTCACTTTCTTCCTTTCCAACTTAGGTCCACCAATATAATCCTACCTTGCAAAACCATTAATTCTGTGGTCTGTAGTCCCTCTCTCCTATTGAACTCACCTGGAAAATTCATCTCTACAGGCAGAAACCATATCTGCATTCTCCATGCCTGTAGAGATGAACATTGCTAAAGAAAAATTACCCAACCAGAATGACTGTATTTTATGCCTATGATTGTACACCTAAAATGGGCACTTGAAATTATCTAGTATGCTCACTTTCTCATTCTCCAAGATGACCATTTCATTCCCTTCCTCTTTTCAAATCTCTCTTGCACACCCACCCTAATCTGCATCTGACTTTATGAGGTTATCTCATACTTCCTTGAGAAAATAGTGTCCATCAGGTAAGAGCTCACGAATCTTCTCACATAAATCCGTCCTATAGGCATTTTAACCTTTTCATTCTTTCCTGCTAACAATGGAAGAAGCATACTTCCTCTTATCAAAGGTCAATTTCTACCAACCCCACCCCTCTCAATTACCCAAGATTTTTCTCCTTAATCCGTCTTTCCTCTCTCCTCCCATCCCTGACATCATCAATGTATAAACTTGCTGTAGTACCTCACAAAGAAACAAAAACTCCCTTGACTTGCCATCCATTTTTAACAATTATCATTTCTCTGCTCTCCTTCAAAGAAAAAACTTAGTAAACAGTCTATACTTGTCTCACCTCTTCACCTTTTGTTCATCTTTAAAAAAACACGAACATTTTCAAAAATACATGAATAAAAAATATAGAAAGAAAAGTAGAGACACGAATAGAATGAACCCCATATAGCCTTCATCCAGCTTTAACAATTATCAACATATGCCCAATCTTATTTCATTGATTATCCTCCAACTTTACTTCATTATTTTAAAGAAATTCTTAGACCTCATATTTCATAAGGAAATTCTCCAATATTTATCTCTAAAAGATAGGGATTCTTTTATAAAAATCATAATCATAATACCATTATCACACCTAAAATCATGATAAGAGAGTAATATCATCAAAAATCTGGTAAGTGTTCAAATTATCTGAACCAACCCAAACATTTTTTAAAAGCTGGCATATTAGAATCAGGATACAAACTATTACATTTGGTTGCATGTCTCTCAAGCCTCTATTAACATAAAGATTGAACCTCTCTTTTTTCTCTCATGCCAATTATGTGCCAAGAAAATTCGTCATTTATCTTGGAGAATTTTCCACCTTCAGGATTTTGTTGAATTTTTTTATTTTGCATAACTGTTGGGTTTCTCTATGTCCTGTAAATCCTGACAACTGGTAGTAAGATCTACTTCAGAAATGCTTCTCAAACTATCTGTAAAGGGTTGTCTGTTTACTTTTTTATTTTGCCAATCTTTGTGCGCTGATATATTGGTAAAATACAATCAAAATGACACAGCAAAGTTGTAGAATATTATTTTAAGATAGACCACAAAAACCTAAAGATGTATATTGTAAACCAAGAGTAACCACTTAAAAATTTAAAAAATAAGAAACTTATAGCTTATTTGTGGAAATTCCAATACTAATACAAAATATAATAAAAAAAGATACTCAGTTTAACTATAATAGAAAAAGAAAAGTAGGCAAGAAAAGGAAAAAAGAACCAGTGATGGGACAAAGGAAATGAACAATCAAGATGGTAGATTTAAAACTGAACCATCTCAATCATTATATTAAATATAAATGGTATAAATACTCCAATTAAAACTATATGCTGTTTACAAGAAACTCATCTTAAACATAAAGATAAAAATAGGTTCAAGGGGTGATGTCATCAACATGGCAATGTAAACAGCTACTTAAAACTTCTCTCCAGAGATTCAACAAAAAACAAGGACAATCCTGAATTGTTTGAAACTCTGGAGGAGGATATAGACAGGAGAAAGACCTTGCAAATGCGAAACTGAAGAAAGAAAAGAAATATCAGGTAGGAATTTTCTGTCCCAGATCAGCCAGTCCTCACTCGGTCTCCATGTGGGAAAGGCACAGAAACAACAGACAGGATCCCTCCCACCGGGGATACAGATTTTAAAATCTCATAGCAGTGAAAAATACCCTCACTGTTTGAAGATCTGGTGGACAGGGGAGGACATTTAAAGGCACAGATCAGCGAGGGACAAAGAGACTAAGAAAACACAGACAGAAACACATTTCCAGCCCTGTGTCTGAAAGGCCTTCCCCCACCTTTGAGGGAAGTGGCAGCCAGAGGTCGTGCTCTGACGCAGAGCAGCCTCTGGGGAAGAGGACAATAAGTTACCAAACAGTGCCATCTGTTGGATAGTCTGGAAAGTGCAAAGACCCTTTTTTTAGGAACACAGGAGCTGGTCTATACACCTTGTATGGAAACCCTGTTTTGGCTGAGAAATAGGGAAGACCCAACTGTTAAAGCAGGGACCCCCCCAAAAAAACTCAGGTCTTGCTAGCCGGTGGAAAACAGAGCACCACTGGAAGCCAGCAGATTTGTATTAACACACAGTGAATTTGCTGGGGTGCCCAGTGCCTACCTCCCATCCCTGTGGCAGGCCATGGTGGGTGCCTGATTTGAGGGAGAAGACTGGGAGGCAGAGCCACTATGACAACTGCCCAGGGAGAGAAACAGAGAAAAGATAGAGATCAAAGTCAACCAACAAGAAAGCCTTACATAAAAGAGAAAACAACCTCCAGAATAAACTAATCAAGAAAACCACATGCCAAGACAGCAGAAAATCACGATCCACATAAGGAAACAGGAAGATATGGCCCTGTCAAAGGAGGAAACTAACATTTCAACTGAGAATCAGGAGTTGGAACAACTTATTATAAATGTTCAAAAAAAAAATCTTTTAAATCAAATCAATAAGTGAGAGAGATTGTAACAAAAGAGATAAAGGATATAAAGAAGACACTAGGTGATCGTAAGAAAGAATTTGTAAGCTTGAAGAAACAAATGGCAGAACTTATGGGAATGAGAGGCACAATAGAAGAGATGAAAAAACACAATGGTGACACAACAGCAGACTTGGAGAGGCAGAAGAACAGATCAGTGAGATGGAGGACAGGACATCTGAAGTCCTGCACAGAAAGGAACAGATAGGGAAAAGAATGGAAAACTATGAGCAGAGTCTCAGGGAATTGAAGGACAACATGAAGCACATGAATATATGTGTTATAAGTGTCCCAGAAGAAGAGAAGGGAAAAGTGGCAGAAGGAATAATAGAGGAAATAATCAATGAAAATTTCCCAACTCTTATGAAAGACATAAAATTACAGGTCCAAGAAGCACAGCGTACCCCAAACAGAATTGATCCAAACAGACCTACTCCAAGACACTTACTAATCAGATTTTCAAATGTCAAAGACAAAGAGAGAATTCTGAAGGCAGCAAGAGAAAGCAATCCATCACAGGCAAGGGAGGCTTGATAAGACTAAGCGTGGATCTCTCAGCAGAAACCATGGAGGCGAGAAGGCACTGGTATGACATATTCAAGATACTGAAAGAGAAAAACTGCCAACCAAGAATCCTATATCCAGCAAAACTGTCCTTCAAAAATGAGGGAGAGTTTAAAATATTTACAGATAAACAGACATTGAGAGAGTTCGTGAACAGGAGACTTCCTCTACAGGAAATAGTAGAGGGAGTGCTACAGACAGATAGGAAAAGACAGGAGAGAGAGGTTTGGAGAAGATGTATAGAAATCAGGAGATTGAGGGAGGGTGGAGATTGGACATTTGATGTTGAAGGAGTATGGAATGCTCTAGAGGACTGATTGTGTAGATCTAGAAATGGATGGCACAGTGCTGTGTGATGGTGGCACAGTATTTTAAGTACACTGAAACAAGATGACTGTGAATACAGTTGAGGGAGGAAGGTTAGGAGTCTGTATGACATCAGAAGGAAAGATAGAAGATAAAGACTGGGACTGTATAACATAGTGAAACAGAATGGTCAGTGTGTGTGATCAAATGTACAAATATAAGAATGTTTTTGCATGAGAGAACAGAAAGAAAGAATGAAGTTATGAGGTATGCAATGCAGTGAATAGACCATGAGGATAGTAGGTTGAGTGAAATAAATCAGAAATTAAACATTATAATGCCTCATTAATATAGACAAATAACAATGCGTAAACTCTGAGAATTGAATCTGGCAGCATGGGCTATAAGTGGAAGGTTTACATAAAGGTCCCTAGATTGTAAGCTCTTACAGCAGTCACATTTATTCATGAGTTCTAACAGTTATTTCTTAATTTTGAGATTCTGAGCTGTCTGTGTGTGAAGTGGTCGGTCCCTGGAGCTTCTGGTGTCTGTGTGGCACCTGCGACTCAGAGCCAGAGTTTGGCAGCTGTGAGTGTCGGCATCACCCTGAGAATCAACTGCTAAAGAGGCTGAAAGGAGATCAGACTTTGATTGGAGATATCAATGAAATGGACTTGACTGAGATTGGAGTAGATCCGACTAAAGAGAAAGGATGATACTGTTTTAAAACTTTGACTTCTGTGTGGGACTGAAGGAAGAGATGGTTATATGGTGCAAAATCTATATTTTCTGTGGCACACTATATAATTTAACTTGTATGGTCATTTTACCCAAATGTCCTAATTACATGGAACCTTGACTAGGGAGTGAGACCTTGTTTGTATAGGTTAGCGTGAAGCCTCAATGCAACCCAGAGTAATTTGGGCATAGAATAAAAAGTATTTACAAAGCCCCCTTGAGGGACTGTGGAGAAATGTGGAAATATTGAACTTCCCCAGCTGGGGAATTCCTGATACTCTCGCAAGCATTGGGGATTACCAGCTTGGTAGGCCCAGCCCTCGATCTTGGGGCTTGCCCTTACAAAGCTTGATACTGCAAAGGAGAATCCTACTCGTAATTGTGCCTAAGAGTCACCCCCAGAGGGCCTCTTTTGTTGCTTAGATGTGGCCTCTCTCTAAGCTAACCCAGCAGCTGAACTCACTGCCCTCCCCACCATGTGGGACATGACTCCCAGGAGTATAAAACTACCTGGCAATATGGAACGTGACTCCCAAGAATGAGCTTGGACCCTGCATCGGATGACTGAGAAAGCCTTTTGGACCAAAAGGGGGAGGAGAATTGAAACAAAATAAAGTTTCAATGGCTGAGAGATTTCAAATGTAGTTAAGAAGTCATTCTGGAGGTAATTCTTATGTGCTATATAGATATCCCTTTTTAGTTTTTAGTTTATTAGGATAGTTAGAAGGAAATATCTTAAATTGTTGAATTGCAATCCAGTATACGTGATTCTTGAAGGTGATCGTATAACTGCATAGCTTATTTGGTGTGACCGTGTGATTGTGAAAACCTTATGGTTTACACTCCCTTTACCCAGTGTATGGACAAATGAGTAGAAAAAACAGGGACAAAAAAGTAAATGAATAATATGGAGGAAGGCGATACAGGACGTTTTAAGTGTTCTTTTTAATTTTATTTTTATTCTTATTTTTTGGAGTAATGAAATTGTTCAAAAATTGATTGTGGTGTTGAATGCAGAACTATATGATGAAACTATGAACAACTGTTTTACACTTTGGATGACTGTATGGTATGTGACTATATTTCAATAAAATTACATTAAAAAAAGAGCAGTAGGCAAACTTTGCCAGTGAATGAAAAAAAAATGACATATAATTCGAATATATGATTTGTAAGTCCTTAATCAGTTTATAAGGAGATGTCAATAATTTTCTTTATTTTGATTTTATTACTTTAGTTGGTAATATTTTCACATGATTCAAAAATTAAAATGAATCAGAAGAAAAAAAGAGAAGATGGGAACTACTTCAAATTCATAAAGGGCATGTATGAAAATCTACAGTTAACATCATATTTCATGATCAAAGACTGAATTCTTTCCCACAAGATCATGTATAAGGCACCAACATGGGCTCTCATCTCTTGTGTTCAACACTGTATTGAAGTCTTAGCAAGTATGATGAGGCAAGAAAAGGAAATAAGGGATACAGCTTTGAAAGGAAAAATTAAACCTATTTGGAAGACTACATGATAATCTATGCAGAAAATTCCAAAGAATCTCCAACAAAGCTACTAGCTCTAAAATGTGAGCTTAGCAACATCATAGGATTACAAGGTCAATACAAAAAAAAAAAAAAAAAAAAAAAAAAAAGCAAATGTAATATAGCAAGGATAACTGGAAATTTCAACAAGTATATATCATTTAAAATATCATGAAAACATGAAATAATTACAGAAATATGTGCAAGATTAGTATGCTAAGAACTACAAAATGAAATTACCAAGGACCCCCCAAAATGGAGCTATGCCATGTTTATAGATCAGAAGATTCAACATTGTTAAAACACTGATTTTCTTTCCCAAATTGATCTATAGATTCAGTGCAATATGAATCACAATCACAGCAGGCATTTTGCAGAAATTTATACACTGACACTAAATGTCATATAGAAAAGCAAAGGATCTAGGAGAGCTGAATCAATTTTGAAAAAGAACAAAGAAGTACTGATTTCAGTACTTATTATAAAGTTATATAATCAAGATTATATGGTATTGGCTTAAGGAAAGACATAAGATCATGCAGAGCATACCACCCATGAGATCAATTAATTTTTGCCAAAGGGTATCAGGTAATTAATGAGGAAAAGGAAGGTTTTTCAATGAATAATGCTTGAAATATGGGGCAAACCATATGCAAGAAAACAATCCCAACTTTTAACTCATATCAACAGGCAGAAACTCAACTCAAAACAGATCACAGACTTACTATAAGAGTTAAAAACGATAAAAATTTCTAAAATTAAACATTTTGACATTGGCTTAGGCAAAGATTTCTTACATAGGGCACATGAAAAGATGTTCAACATAATCATTAGATAAATGCAAACTAAAACCACAAGGAGATGACATATACACTCCTACTAAAATGTCTAAAATTAAAATGACTGAAAATATCAAGTGCTGACAAAGATGTGGAGTGACCCAGAACTCTCAGATATTGCTGAAGAGAATGCAAAATGGCACAGCCACTTTGGAGAGCAGTTTACCCTAAGACCCAGCAACCCCACTTCTATGTATTTACCCCAAAGGAAAACTTATCATCACACACTTGTACTTGAATGTTTGTAGTAGTTTTGTTCATGTAGCCAAAATCCAGAAATCTAAATGCTCATCAACTGGTGTGTGGATAAACAAATTGTGGTACATCCACACAATGGAATATTACTTTGTGATAAAAAGGAGGGAAATTATAATCCATGCACCAGATGAACCTCAAAAGCAGTATGCTAGATGAAAGAATCCAGTCATAAAAATGACATACTCTGTAATTCCATTTATGTGATATTCTGGAAAAGGCAGATCAGTGGTTGCCAGAATCCAAGGGTTAAACAGAAAGGACTTACTGCAAAAGAACACCAGGGAATTTTGGTGTGATACAAACATTTAATATTTAATATCTTGGTGGTAGTAGTTTCACAATGGTATGCATTTGTCAAAATGCATCAAATTGCATATTTATAAAGGGTACATTGATATTGTTGGTAAATTTTACCTCAATAAACTTAACCTATAATAAAAGAAAAATAAAAAAGAAAACATCCATTCACATGTTAGTAATAGCTTTTAAAAATGAGTGGATTTTATCAAGTCCTTCAATAAAAACTATGCGTAGAAATGGTCCCTTCAAAAAATTTCAAGCAATAGTAGGGCATTTTATATGGTATTTTGTGAAATATGCAGGCATGAAACCAATTTACAAGTATTATGTTATGTTACACAGTTTAAATTCTAAGTAGTATATAGCTAACTGTTGTATAACCACCACCTAATTCAAGAAATAATACATTGCAGTATTGTGAGATTTATATACCTAGTAGAGAGTTGCTAAGTCATAGGAAGGAAGAAGGAAAGAAGGAAAGAAGAAAGGAAATTAAAAAATCATAAGTTAGTTTAGTTCATCAAAATCAATTAATTCTTTTTGGTAATAAGGTAAAATTGGAAAATGGTAAATTAATTAAATGAATTTTTAATATGTGTTCACTTGTTTTTCAGTCCTCCTTAATCTGGCATGTGTAACCATATTCACCAAAGACCTCCATTTTGCCAAATCTAAATCATACTTTCTGCCTTCATTTAACTAGACCTCTCAACATCATTCCACACAGTCGATTGTGACACTACACTCTTGAGAATGTTTTCCTATCCAATTAGCAATTCCTTTTCAGAGTTTTTTGGTGACTCTTTCTCTATCTGACTTCTGGAAAAATTGGGTTTACCTTGGGGTTAAGTTTAGAACTCTCTTTTCTATTTATACTCTTCCCTTTAGGTGATCTCATTCATTTCCATGGCCTTAAAGGGATCTATACTCTGAAACTAATGATTCCCTTAATTTATATCTCTAGCCTGGACTCCTCCCCAGAACTGTAGACCTGATTTTCCAGTGCCTTATTTGTATTTTACTTTTATTTATCTCATGGGCATCTTAGGGCTTATCCAAGACAGAATCCAAGATTCAATTCCCCTCCCCACCCTGTCCTATCCTTTTCTTACCTTTTACATTTATGTCTCCATCCTTAAGGTCTGGGCTAATATTACATCCCAGAGAGGACTACCAGGTTATCCTACTTCATTTAGCAGGTCTTCCAAGTTACTTTCTTTTCTAGCAGATGCCACAAACTTTATTACTTTATTCACTCATTTGCTTGTTTATTGTCTTTCTCCTGAACTAGATATAAGTCCATGCTGTACAATAACCAGAACTTTAGCACCTTGTAGCCTGGGATACACTCCATACTATTTCTATTCTGACAGTAGCAATTGGGTTAACCAGGCAAGCTAACACAATTTTATTTTATTTTTTTCACTTCTAAAGTATCTTGTCAAACTAGGTAAACCACAGGTATCTCTCAGTCTCATAAAGAAATTCTCTAAAGGGGGAAATGTCAACTATCAGTAGAATTAATGGGAGGAACTGGAAGTTGGCATTTTGGCTAAGAGAGACTTTTGGCAGCTTTCAAATAAGTTAGTTTGTCCAATATGCAGAAAAAGAAAACTGATGTAGCAAAACCTGTAACAAGTTTAGTAGCCCTGGCTTAACTATTTAATACAAATAATATATTGAGTAAATACCTAATACCCAAAACTATAGTGTTACTACTTCATTATTTACTGAGATTTCCCTTTTTAGATTTACCAAAGACCCTACGTTTGTTCATTTGTTGTTTCTCCTTTGCCAAACACAGTAACTTGTTTATGGTAGGTGTTCAATAAATATTTGCTAAGTGAGTAGAGTGAAACAAAATTATAGAGTACCTTTAACTGCTTACCGTGAAACTACTCTGGTTCTTACTGGTGTTTCTGGAATAAAGGGAATGCTTATAGAAGAATTCTTCTTTTGTTTATAAAGTATTCTTTCAGTATTCATTTTATGTTTATGAGCCGTAAGTTTGTAGAGACTGTAAATACGGTCAACAACCTTGGACCGACTTCGAACATCCTAAAAAAGAAATTTAAATTTATTAAAAACTAATGATAGGTATTGAATTGTTTATCTATTCTACAGTAGCAAAATCAATAAGGAATAAACACGATGCAAAAAGCAAATATTATAATAAATATACCTTCAAATTACCAAGTATGAGTTTTACCTCTACAAAATTTCCGAAGTTATCCACTTCTCTATCTCACTGGTGTAACCCTAGTTCAAGCATACTCTCTTGCCTAGACTGCTACATATTTACACTTGCCTCCTTCCTTATTATCTCCCTATATCCCCACATACCCTCCCCAAATGCTCTTCAGTCAGCAACCAGAGTGATCATTAAAACCTCCCTTGCTTAAATTCCTTCAGTGGTTTCCACTGTTTTCAGCATAAAGGCCGTGATTTTATCATGGCCTAAGGCCAATCCCATATTAGTAGTAATAACTAGAGAGAATAACTCAGAGGTCTCACCACAGAACAGTTTGAAATGTATTCATGGTTACAACAGAAGGATGAGGAGTCATACACACCTGGTTTTCTACCTTGCTAGAAAATTTGTTACTCCCTTTAAGTAAATGGTAAATGGTTACTCATAAAGTTGTAATAAATTCTGTTTTCAGAATTTGGTAGGCTATTTTTTAAAGTTTCTTTAATATGCTACAAAGAAATAACTCTGTTTCTTTTAAATATCCTGAATTCATTTTATCAGTGCAAAAAGCAGGTTTATATACATGTAAAACCTAACTTTTGTTGTGATATTACTAAACATATAAAGGACTTAGACGCAGGTGAAAAGATTAAAAAACTAGAAAAATAACCTAAAAAAAAAAAAGTAATTGATTAATACATACGGAGGCTCGATTTGTTGTCTTCAATAAAACAGCCAACAAACAACAAGTTTTTGTGAAAATGCTTCCACCCTTGTCTGCAACTTTGTCACCAGCCTTTTCTCGGTACATCTGCAAAAGCTCCAGTAGAGTATCTATACAATTTTCTACATCATAAACTGCTGATGTAGTTTTCTCATACTTAAAGAGAACATAATGAAAATGAAAAGTTATGATAAATACCTGCAACCTTAGAAACAGCCCAGTGAAAAAGAAAGCACAGAACTAAGTTTCTGGTCTATATGTAACAAGTGCAAAGGAGTTTGTGAAGTGAATTTTTGATATTACTATCATCTCTGGAACCATTTCATATGCCTATCTTCATTTTTTTTCTTTGTTACCTTCTTTTAAAACACCACATGAAATGAATTAAATCTAAAATCTCAGAAAATGAACATCTTGAATAAAAGCAAGCTTAATTAAACATCTTGAATAAAATAAAATAAAATGAAGTAAAAAACAAGACAATTTTTGTGAGAATGTCTCAGGAAAAAATAATTTATCTTTTGTGTGATATGTAATGATAAAATTAAGATCAAATTAATTATACTATTATGTAACTTCTTGAAGGGAAGCTGAATTTGCTTTAAATTAAAATAAAATAAATTTTATACTAAGTCTAGGATTTATTTTTCATGTCTTCATTAATTTTCTAACTATATTATCATTAGATTCATATTGAAATTCATGTGGTAACAAGAAAAAATAATAATATTAATGATAAAAATAACAGCAAGACAACTAACAGCTAACACTGATATAGAACTCTGTCAAGCCCTTTATGCCTATTCACTCATTTAATCCTCTTAATAACATCATAAGGTGGATACTATCACTAAGCTAAATCCATTTTACAGTTGAGAAAAGTAAAGCACAGAGAGGCTAAATAACCTGTAGTAAGCTGCAGAGATTGGAATCAAACCCAGTCAGTCTTGCACCAATGCCTGTGTTCTTAACCATTATGTACAAAGCTTCTAAATAAGAAAATTGCAGGTAAAGTACTCTAAATTGTGGTTAAGGAGTTGGGTGGGGAAGACAAATCTGTCATCTCAATACCTTTGACTGTATGCAATATAGTTTGGTATAGATTCCAACTACCAATTTGAAGTCAAAAGACTTAAATTCTAATACATAGTGCATTATGGGATAATTAGGTTATAACAATATCTTCCTTTATTATGTTTTGCCAGACATGATTATAATGAAATTCTACTATTTCAATATAACAAAGTAGATAAGAACACCAGCTCTGGAGTCAGACAGAAACGGATCCAAATTCAGCTCTACCACTTACTAGACTTGGGTCCTTAGGCAAGGAACCCAACTTCCAGAAATATTATTCTTTCTCGTCTATAAAATGGGAATGAAAACACTACCTTACAGGATTTCTGTGAGGATTAAGTTAAATAATGAAAGAAACTTAACACAGCATTTAGCACGTACTCGATAAGGTTATCATCATTACCAATATTATAAAGACAGAAGAATTAAAATAATACAAAAATTTGTTTTTACCTACACAGTTATATTAATAGATAAATCTTTTTTTCCCCTAAGACTAGTGCACATAGATGAATATTAACTTTGAGATCTAAGTTCTACTGATGAGCAAGCATAAATTTAATTTGCAAGGTCAGTATTCTCGACCAATGAACATTTCATTATTAAAATGGAAAACTACCTTAGCTACATTAAGCAAGACTTGTACAGCATATCTGATGACTTCCATACAAGGTACACTCCGATTACAACTTCGGATCAAAACAAATATTTTGGAAATTGCTCCACTCTGGGCCATGTTCTCACAACAAAGCGGAGACAACCTAGTAACTACCTCTGAAAGGGAAAAAAAACAGATAAAATCATAGCAAAAAATGAAATTTTAGCTAATATTACAGTATTATAATATCCTTTGAATATTCAAAGGCAAAAATTAATTTCTAATCATATAGGATATTGTTAAAAAAAGAAAAAAAAAAAAAAAACTAACTGACCTAAGTGCTTTAAAGCCTCAAGAATGGCTGACAGGTGCTTATATGTCAAAAGATAGTGAAGTGCAAGTGCAGTTCTTTTGTAGAGTTTGTTTTCTTCTCGAATTTCCCTATTTACCACTTGAAGACTTAGTCGTATAGTTTTAATTTTTGTACAATCATTTTTCTTCCTCCAAGAATAGCCTCTCCATAATGCCTTAAAGAGATAAAACAGTAATTTTAAGATTATATTCCATGATGTTTCTAACTTATACCCCTACATCTATTTCAGCAATGTTGGTATTTTCAGTAAATTTATATGATCAGATACATTTCACCTAAAACCCCAATTTAGGTTCTGATAAGTAGCAAAATCAATTTTTCTAAAAAGAAGTACATATAATATTTCTGTACATAAACCTGAGCTGTCATTCAGTACCCAAAGATATCTAATTTTATTTAAAAAGTTAAAACACTTTTTTCATATCTTAATCATGAACATCCTTTTCAGAATTTGAAAATAAAGGGATTAGTAAAAAAGTTATGATAGTACAGTATTTATGATTTATTCTACTGGTTATTTTTAGCTTCTTAAAATGTGATTATCTTTTTAAAATATCAGATGTCATGGAAATGAATTACAAGCCAAAGTTTTCAACTGAAACCATATTCAGATACCTGAATTTTAATAATTCCACTGTTAAATTTTTCCTGTTTTTTACAGAGGAGAAAATGGCGTACTGCTTTCTGTATTACTGATGCTGCTCTATTTTCTTGGCTCAGCTGTTCTTGAAGCTCATGTTGAATTTTTCTGATGCTCTGATATTTCTGAATAAGCTTCTTTTGTTGTAATCTTTCTCGAAACCAACTCTGTAAGCATACGAAGATTTTTAAAATTTTTTACTTCAGTATTTTTTAATATAAAAGAAACAAAATAAGTAAAAACATATATACTATACAAAAATGAAAGAAATAGAACATTATATTGAAATAACTTTCAACACTCTCCAGTGGTATTGTTTCCCCATTCTACTTGATGAAAATTCCTTCCAGTCAAAGTTGGGTATGTACATGTTCATATTTAACCCTGTACAACATTGCATTCATTTTACAATTTACATAATTACTATCAAACCATATTATTCTGCAATTTGCTTTTTCTGTCAGTATTTTATTTGTACATGTATATTAATGTGTACATAAAAACAGGATTCTTAATGAGAATACATCAAGCACTCTTACAACTCAATAAGAAGAAGAAAATCCAATAGAAATATGGGCAAGGCAAATTAAAAAAAAAACCATGAAAAAAAATACACAAACACAAATGAGGAGATTGATAACCAATATAAATAACAAAAAAAAATTTAGTCTCTAGTAATCAAGGAAATCCAAAACAAAAATGAGATACCATTTCCCATTCATGAGAATGGCAGAAATTAGAAAGTCTTCTGATGCCATGGGTTGACAAGGATGTGGAAAAACAGGTACACTCAGACATGGCTGGTAGCAATGTAAATGAGCACAAATACTTCAGAGAACAATTTACAGCTTTACTTCTGTGCCATGAACCTTTAAACTATCCTAACCCTACCCAGCTATATGAAAAAAAAAAAAAAAGCTTAAAATAATATGACCTTAGCATAAGCTGTTTGTAAATTGTTTATTAAATCTCAAAAAATAATAACTGAAAAATTGTATCATATAGTTCTGCTACAAAGGAAACACTAACCTGAATACAGATGACTGAATTGATCTGCTTGTTAGCCTTCTTCACAGCAAGGTGAAGTTTATACGCTCTTTGGATTCTAAGAGCAGACAGGTGATAATATGCAGCTGCTGTAAAGTGAAGAAGCCGAAGTTTGGTTCTCTGCTCTAAAATCTAAAGGAAAAAAAAGCATTAAGAATCATATATTTGACTCCTAAGACTATCAATGTTTATTTTTGCATAGTCTCTGTAGCAAATTGTATACACTAACAATACTAAATTGACTTTTAATTATTAAAATTATTTACACTGTAATTCAAAGTGATTATAATCTTTTCCTATACAATATTTCTAATAGTGTAATATTTCTAATAGTATAACTCAGGGCATAGAAAGCAAAATTATATTTTGGATACTTTAATAAAGAATAAAAGTATTTCATTTAATGAGACTACTTAACTGCTACAAATTATTATAATAAGAGAAGTATATCAATATTACACTCAAAAAAGAAATTAGTTTTCTAGTTAGAACTGTTGGAGATGGTGCTGTAAATCATACCAAATTATCGGAATTAATTTCTCCAGTGTAAGACCCTTATAGCATAAGTTTTCTATATTTAGCCTTCAGACTTTCAAGTTACATTTAGTGAACAAAATACAAAAGATTTATTGTTTAAGTTTGTATTTACTCATTTATCTTTGCCAGTGCTTTCTTTACACATTGGATGCTAGACATATTCATGATCTCCCAAAGGAGGATTCTCTCTTGTGAAGATGCAGAAGTTATCACAGGAACAACAGGTACAACACCTCAAAAAGTTGTTTAATGGTAGCCAAAAAAAAAAAAAACTACTTGAAAAAATTAAACTCCTTTATATACAGAGCACTTCCTTCATACTTCTTTCCATTACAATTTCAAATTTATAACATAAGAGAAATATTATTTTGCATTTTTGTTAGTGAGCATCCCTGGGAAATAGTAGGCTCATAGAACAAAAATCTGTGGCAATCAAGCTCTATGGCTCTGCAAAAGCTGAATAAATTCATGTTAATGGTTATATAAGTTCTGAAGTTATTCTCTAAAATCTCAAATTTCTTGTTGTATAATGCTATTTAACAACAAATACTTTCATTTTATAAGACTGAGATATTCTTAAAAATACTTACTCTCTTTCTTACTAACCAACCACGTACATTTGCTTGTAGAACAACTGTAGATTTTTTTAATTCAGTGTATTTCATCCTTTCATGCTTCCTAGCCTTCCTTGCTCGTATATATCTTTGTATGATCAAAGCAGCAGATTTCTGCTGAAGAAAGATCTGCCTTCCTTTATATGCTCTAAAATTTGCTTGGATCAAAGAAGCAGCTTGATGTCTCTATAAGAAAAAATTTGCAAGTAATATTAATAGATGGAAATAAGATTTTTCAACCCACTGGAGGGTCTTAAATTTCTCAATGTTGAAAGAAATGGCATAAAGTTGAGCAGAAAAAAGAACCATTTTTTTTAGATTTATAGCTTAAGAATGTCATATTTCAAAGATATGAAAATGTGATGGTACATTATTTCTAAACTCATATAGGTCTATGGCTAAAAATGAAGATTCACAAAGGTGCAAGTCAGGGTGAATAGATACTTGGGCACTATTTCCTCTCATTCTCTTGCTACTTTTCATTGTCAGGTGGAAAAGGACTAACATTACTACTGGACAAATACATTTAATAAAAATGCTAGCTACAATATGGACATGGTCATTATAAATACTTATGAGGGAAGCTGTTAGTAGCTTCAAAACCATGGCCTACTACCAGCACACTTTAGATTCCTAAAATTACATAATATCCTGACAACCAAATTCTAACTTACATAAAAAAGGATATGAGTTATAGTGGGAACTAAATTTGTTTTACAACACAGCTCGGTACTAGTTGAGTGACCTTGGGCAAGTCACTATACCTCACTGGACCTCAGTTTCTTCACCTGTATTATGTGTATGCTAATAGTAACTACCACAAAGGGATGCTATGAGGATTGAATTAGTAAATATACAACAGCTTAACCAATGTCTAGTATATACTAAGGGTCAGCAGTAGCATTGACACCATTAAGGTTCTATGGTCTTGGTGAATATTACATGAATATATAAATTTATAAGTAAAATTTTTATATCTAAGAAAAAGCCATAGGTACTGCATATATTCTAAAACTTTGATATTAATCATCATTTAAAAATAGATCACCAGGTATGGCTTAAAGAGTATGTTATTAAGCATTTGATTTATAGTAGGCAAAATATGCTATATCTATTATGACTTTCTCCAAATAAACTGTTTATTCTACAAGTCACTTTGAATTTGGATTTAAGAATATTTTATAAATCCATCTATGTGCATAAAAATACTACCAAATGGCATGTATTATGAATGGATATAATTTTTAATTGACTACAATAGACATGTGAAAAACAAATGTATAGTTATATCTTAAAAACATTCTTTTACTTTCTGTTTTCTTAAATATTCTTTGCAAATGAGCTGAATTTTTTTTACACCTACTTTTATTAAGAAGTGCTCATGATCTCTTCTAGCAGAAAGTGTAGCTCTCCATTTTCTCTGAATAATAACTGTTGATGCTCTCACATTCAAAAATCTAAAAAGTAGTTATTGGAAAGCAATTTCAAATTACTTTAATATATTTAATATTTATTGGTCCCCCCCCCATAAATGAAGAGAAATAAAATATAAAAGTTAAAAATTGAGAATAAAAGCAAAAAATAAAAGTAGAATTTATATTCAAGTTAGAACAATCAAAATTTTATCACAGACAGACACAGACCACACACACACACAAACACAAATTTACACAATAAAAAAAAGAATTTTTACAATTCTTGACAATACTCCAGCAGTGGTTGAAAAGTTATATCACTAAATATGAAGTTTTAAGATTCTAGTACAACAAAGAATTTTTAACAGGACCAAAAGTAGAATTATCCAGATCTAGATAAAGTCTTGATAACAGGGTGGTAATAGAAATAATGGTGAAGTATAAAATCTGAGTCCATTAAATCTGAGTGGGTATGAGCAGACTGAGGTAGTCAAGAAGAGAACTCTGGAGATAATGATCAATATCAGTGAAATGAATAAGGGATGTTCATTTGAAAGAAAAGATAACTGCATCATCTAAATATCTTAATAGAAATATTCTGTAAAGAGAAGTGGAAAAAAGTAAAAAATATGAGGTCCACAGATTAAACTGTAGGGGTCATCACAGTGGTAATAGATAAAACTTAAGAATAAACAGGTTCTTTGATCTATTCTTAATAATGTAAAAGGTAGAAAGATTAACTTATTTTGTTGCCCCTTTTCTAAGAAAATAAGGCTGAATTGTCAATGAGAAAAAGTCAATCCCTGAGTCTATCTATGGAATTGATTTGGGAATTCTTCTAAAACTAATCTGCTATATCCCTAAAACTACATTTAGAACTATCACTGATGCAACAATTCATCAATTCTGTGTTTTGAATTGATGAATTGAAAAATTTTTATGCTGTGAAATAAAAAATAGATCATCTGATAACAGCTTCTGAAAATGTGTGTAAAAGAAATGAACTAGAAATTGGGAAATAGAATTAGCACAGACAAGTCAGCAATTAGGGTCCTAGTCATTAAGGATACAAAGTACGGTGAATAATACAAAGTCAAAAAAAAAAAAAAGGTGAAAGAAAATAACTTACGCTAGTAGTAGTCAACAAATAAGGAAAACAATATTTACTAGATTGTCTCATTCTTTCTACCCCTCCATCATTACCCTCATTGCTATGAACCTGAATTAATACCTTTTTTTACTGAATTAAATCATTAAGGCTATGTTCTATCTCAAAAACAAGGCAGTGCAGGAGATATACTTTGTTTCATTAATGGAAAAAACACCAACAAAACCAACCATACAAATTAAACATAGCAAATATACATACAAATATATATATATATTTAAAAGGCAGTATTATTTTAAAAGGCAGTATTATTTTAAATAAGGATTCAGCTACTACACACACATACACCAGCTATGATACGTTACCGTGTTCTCTCCAGCTTGGTATAGAAGCAACCTTGAATGATTTTAACAGCTTTTAATATACCTAGATATTCTTTACGTGCTCTGCAACCCCTATACCAGGCTTGAATCTTGCAGGCTGCTTTCACTTTACATAAATATTTCCTGGCTTCATATCGCCTCCACACAGACTATTAAACACATAAATAAAACAAATATGTAAATTGGAAGAATCAGTAATAAAGACAGTTAATATAAGATTAATACATAGAAAAATCAATTGCAGAAATATAGTCATGTCATAACTATTTTATTAGGCTCATTCGTTCCTGACATACAGTGAACCCTCTGAGTTATACAGTAATCAAGAACAGTGGTGCTTACCATAGTGAACAGCTTCTATGTGCTTTATCGCACATACCTTGTAACTGGCTTTCAGCCCAACCTAACATACCACTAACCAATATTTAAAAATTGTAAGATATGTACAATGTCTAGAAAGTCAGATATGTGCAATGTCTTCCCCAACCCAATTCATTTGGAAGAACAGAAAGACCAAGCCCACTCCACTTATTGGGAGGAGGAATTCCCTTAACTTGGAGCATATTATAAGCAGTTGTCATACAAGCAAGGCTAAATAACAACATGTATATATAAATGTATTTGGTAATGTACAGTATATACCAGTGGTTCCCAAACCTCACTGCCCATCAGAATCACCTGGATAGCTTTTAAAAATCCGAATGCTCAGGTTGCTCCCCATACCAATTAAATCAGAATAGCTAGTGGGTAGGAGCCAGGTGATTCCAATGTGCAGTAAAACTTGAGACCACTGGTATATGCCAAAAACTATATGTCTAAAATATAACTTTACAATTTAATTATGAGAAAAAAACAATTGAATTTTCACAAGAATTATTTTGGCTTTTCTGTCACTTACAAGTGTACCTAACACATACAGTTAACACTTTTCAGTCCTTTACCTCCTGGCAACAAATGAAGTTGGGTACTCCTTCCTTCAACCCTTGGTTTCTTAATACCATAATCTCTTAGTTTTCCTCTTTCCCTCTTACTGTTGGTTGGTTTCTCCTCTGCATGTCCTAAAATTTTGATGTTCTTCAGGGTTCAAAGTCCCTGGCCCTCTTCTTACACCTATTCTATGAATTCTTCCCAGGTGATTCCATCATTTCCATGGCTTCAAGTACCATGTGGCTGCCAGTAATATTAAAATCAAATCTGAAACCCATACTACTCTCCTGAACTCCAGACAAACACAGTCAACTGCCTACTGGCATCTCACCTTGGACATCTGGTAGGTATTTCGAACTTCACGCGCTCCAAACTGAACCCATCATCAATCTCCCAACCTGCTACTGCCCTTGTTCCCTGTGTAAGTGAATGGCACCATCTGTCTAGTTATTAAGCCATAAACATGGATTGAACGCTTGCCAGCACTATCCTTTGACTCAAACTACTTCTTATGACCCCACTGAAACTAACTAATGCCAACAGTCTCCTGACTGGTCTCTCTGCTTCTAATGTTGCTCCCCTTCTAGTCCATTTTCCACATTCTCTCCAGAGTAATTTTTTAAAAATAAAAATATGATTCTGGCCTCCTGTTTAAACTTCTCTAGAGCTTCACTTACTCTGGAGGATAAAGACTAAACTCTTTTCTATGTCTTACAAAGTTATGCATAACCTTACGTTCTCTACTGCCAACATAGTCTTAAATCACTCTTTTTATTGCACTATGTGGGCTCTCTTGTTGTTGAACTTTGCTATATTATCTCCTGTGACTGGAATATTCATTCCATACATTTTAATTGGCTAATTCCAATTCATCCTTCACATTAAGGTCTCTATGTAAATACTACTTGCTCTGAGAAGTCTTCCCTGACCACTAAGACTAGCTTAGATTCCCTTCTCTATTTCCAGCAAAATACACTTCTCATTTGCTATAATTACTCTTCCTTGCTCATTTAAGTTCTTTGAGGACAGCAACTACATATAGCTTAGTCACACTGCCAAAACTTTTTGTGGAATGAAGACATTATTTCTCAGCTTAATAGCAACCTGGCATGATATCAACATATCATACCCAAGTTTAAAGCCTAAGTTATTGCAGGTAGAATAGAAATAGCTGAAGTACCCAGTTTCATTTCCTAGCTCTGCATCTCTTTGTGCAACATTGGCAAGTTACAACTTTCTTAGTTTCCCCACATTTCAAAATTGAGATAATATCCTACATTCCTCACACATTTGGAAAAAGATCAAACAAAATAACATAAAAGGGCTTAGAAGGCAAAAGTGCTAAACACTCCGAATGAAGTAAGTCTACTTAGCCTAAACGGATTAGTGAGGAGTAAAGTTATGCTATTTGGCCCAAATTACGCCAAATGGCACTTACCTTACCTTAAAATTTCTACTAAAAAAAAAAAAATAAATAAATAACTGCCAAATAGAGCTCTCCCATCTCAAAATTCTTCCAGGAGTATAAAATTAACAATACTGAAATGTACAAAAGAAGCATAGGAAAAAACCATAGCCAGAATAGTACTAGCTGTGCTGTCTTGGCTTAATTATTATTGGTGCCTTTTTCCCATCCCAAAAAGGTCCCATGTTGGAAGATAAATAGTCACCCAAAGTGGGTACTATTATTGCAGATCCCTTAAGCTGATTTTATAAATTCTAAGAAATATTGGTCAAAAGAAAGAATTTAAGTTTTATTTTTAAATTAAATATGTAAATACCTGGATTTTTAAGGTGCTATCTTTAATTTTCTGAAACTTCTGTTTTTGTATAAATCCTTTCATTCTTGCTTGAATAATGATAATGCTGCTCCTGACTAGTAAAAAACTTTGTCTTTGATGTTTTGCAGACAGAAATGCTCTGTAGTGATTTTGTAAAACCACTGCTGCTTTTTTATACAATAAAAACTGTTTTCTGGTTTGCCATGTCCTGAAATACTGCTGTAAAGTGACAGCAGCTCTTCTTTGCTGAGTAAATCTTCTTCGATATACAACCATCTGAAGGTAGGACTGAATTTGTAGGGCAGCACACTTCCGCATTTCCAGTTTTCTTGTGACCATTTTACGAAAAGCTCTTTGAATTGTTATTGCAGCCTTTCTTTGAGAATGATACTCTGCTTTCTGTGAACAAGCAAGTAGAGAAGTTTTATACCCCTTTTGAGTCATAATAGCCTCCCTCTGAACAGCTTTATGTTGCATGTTAGTTCTGTTACAGCAGAAGGCAGGTTGGTAAACAGTTACCATCTTTTTCTCAGATGTGGTTTTCAGTTTCCATCTAACTTTCATTCCTCTAAAAGCAGCGTGAACAGACCATACAGATATCTGCATTGCTAAAAATTTATTTCTTTCCTTTTTTTTTCTGATATAAGACCTATAATAATTCTGTATAACAACAATTGCAGTTTTCTGTGCTTGATAAACAACTTTGGCCCTGTGCATTCGGTAGAATGACTGAATTAGTGTGGCAGCCAGGTGCATACGCTGGATATCCCTTCGTACCTTAAAGCCTCTGTAATAAGACTGTATACAAATAACTGCTTGGGTGCGGACTTGGACTTGCATTGCAACTAGTTCTTTGTATCTTCTTTGAACAAAAATTACTGTTGCTCTAAGATGGAGATAATGACTCCTTACTTTAAAGGCTTTAAAATGCTTCTGAATAATAATGGCAGCCTGATGTCGTTTCTGAATTTGCTCCTTAATGTTCCTGCCCTGAAAATCTGCCTGAATACAAGCTGCTGCCTTAAGAGCTTTTTGTTTATTTTTACTTACTCTGTATTTTTCCTGTATTACTTTTGTAGCCCACTGGACCTTTTGGTAGAAATAATACTGTCGATACATTCTGTATGTGCTTTGTATTATGATAGCAGCTCTGTGTTTTTCCCTTAAAAGCTGTCTTGTTTTCATTCCCCTATATGCAGCCTGAATGACCACAGCAGAATGCTGTCGTCTGATATAATTTTCTCTTTGCAACTTTGCAGCTCTGTATGTTCGGTAATATTGCTGAATTAGAATTGAGGCATGTCTCCAAGTCTGAAATGTAACATAGGTTCTGTGCATTCGGAAAGTGGCCTGAATGAGAACTGCAGCCCTGTGCATCTCTTGTAACTTTTTCTTTACTATCAGTCTTCGGTAATTTGACTGGATTATAATGACCGCCTTTTGTAACTGCAAAAATTGGTGCAAGCAATGCTTGGCACAAATGGTGGCTCGGTATTTCCTCTGAACAAAAACTGCAGCTTTTTTGAGGTTAACGAATCTTCTCCTTGTCACTAAAGACCTAAACCTGCTCTGAATAACGGTTGCAGAAGAGTGCATACTTTTCAAGTGTCTTCTAGTTTTCATACCCCTAAATGCAGACTGAAGAATCACAGCAGAATGTCTTTGTATGAGATAACACTGTCTCTGCATTTTTGCAGCTCTGTTTGCTCGGTATTGCTGCTGAATTATAACTGAGGCCTGTTTCAAAGCCCAGTATCTCATATATGCTGTGTGCATCCTGAAAGTAGCCTGGATGAGAACTGCAGCCCTGTGCATCTCTTGCAACTTTTTCTTTACTATCAATCTTCTACACAAAGACTGAATTTTAATAACTGCCTTTTGTAACTGTAAGAATTGTAAATGATGCCTTGCATAAACATTCGCACGATATTTTCTCTGAACCCAAAGAGCAGTTTTCCTGAGAGAAAGAAATCTTCTTCTCATCATTAGTGTTCTAAATCTCCTTTGAATAAGGGTTGCAGCTAAATGCTTAACTTTCAAATGTCTTCTAGCTTTCACCCCCCTAAAAACAGCCTGAATGCATATTATGGAATGCCTCAATTTGTTATATTTTTGAAATTGTATGTTTCTTTCCTTTACAGCACGGTATCTTTGCTGTACTATTTTTGTTGCCTTCTTTAGCTTATTAAAATATTTTTGCTGTCTGTACCTTCTATAGTATGACTGAATGAGTGTTGCTGCAATCTGCATCTTTTTTAGAGTCTGTCTAACTCTTAGTCCTCTAAAACTTGCCTGAAGAATAGTAATAGCTTTCAAAACTGTCAAGTACTTTGCACGCTGAATTTTACCCTGACAATATGCTCTGTATCTTACTTGAATTATAATAACTGCTCTTCTCATTGTATGGTATCTTATTTTTGAATGATGCATTTTAAACATTGCTTTAATAAAAGTGGCTGCCATGTGCATGTGTTGAATACGTCTTCTTACTCTTATACCTCTATAAACAGCTTGGATTTTAATTGCTACAGTCTTTAAATTAAGATATTCCTTACGTTGATGGCTGGCAATTTTAATATCTCGGTACCATCTTTGAATTGTAATAGCTGAAGCTCTATAGGTTAAATACTTCTTTCTGGTTTTGTAAGTTTTATATTTAGACTGTATAGTAACTGCTGCTTTGTTGCATTCTTTTATTTTTTTTCTCACCCTAACGCTTCGGTAAGCTGTTTGTAAAATTACTATAGCTGCTTTAGTTCTCAAATACAAATGATGCTGTTTCTTTCCAATACTGTAAGCCCTATAATACATTTGAATCACAAGAATAGCTTTTTTCATGACTTTCCACTTCTTTTGCTGCACATACATTCTGTAATAGGACTGTATGATGATAGCACATTTGTGTTGCTTTTGAATATGTCTTCTCATTGTTTTTCTCTTCCATGCAGCTTGAAGCATCAGTGCTGCATGACGGAGTTTGACATACTCCATATGTTGCTTCTGTCCTACAATCCTTGCTCTCAGGTGTTGCTGGATGACCAGTGCTGCTGTTTTTAACAATCCAAACTGTTTCTGGGCCTTGGCCATTCTAAAAGCAGACTGAATCTTTATTGCAGCTTTATGTTCCCTTCTGATCTGCTTCCGAACTTTCCAGCTACGATAAATAGACTGGAGAGAAATCACTGCTGCCTTTGTCTTCAAAAAATGTGTTCTTATATCTTGAACAGTCTTGTATGCCCTGTACCATCTCTGAATCTTGATAGTAGCCTGAAGCATAGATTGATATTTCATCCTTTTACTATAACCTCTAAAAGCAGTTTGAATTTTAAGAGCAGCTATTGATTGCTGTTTGATTAGGTGGCGTACTTTATAACCTCTGTAAGCTGCTTGCAAGCAGGTAGCTGCTCTGTTGACTTGCAGGTTCTTCTTCTGGTTGACTTTTGCTTTGTATGCATGATAGTATTTCTGAATGACAATAGTTGCTTTAAAAACTTTCAGATAATACTGCCTCATTTTTCTCATTCTGAAATAAGATTGTAGGGAAATAGCTGCTTTTCTTTGCAGCCTCATCTGCTTTCGGACCAAGTATCCTCTAACAAAAGCTTGCAGTTTGATACATGATTTATGCACCTGCCTGTATTCTTCTCTCTTTAGTGCAGCCATTTTTTTGGACCGGTACCATCGCTGGATGCACAGTGTAGCTTCTTTTAAATGTAAATATTGTTTACGTGCTTGTTTCATCTTGACAATTGATTGTAGCTTTATTGTAGCATATTTTAGGCTCAGAAATTTTTTATGGGAAATATAAGCACGATAATATGACTGAATCTTTATAACAGATGTTAGAACATGAATAAACTTTTTCCTAGTTTGCATCCTTCTATATGCAGACTGTAGAACAATCACCGCACAACGTGTTTTCTGATAACATGCTAGAACTTTCCTGGCTGAAACGTAAGCTCGGAAATAAGCCTGAATTATAAGGGTGGCTTTCTTCATCTTCTTATATTTCTGCAATTGTTGATGTCTTCTTATGCATGCCTGCAATTTGATAACAATCCTCTTAAGGTTTAAAAATTGAGATCTGTCTTTTCTCATTCTCCAATATGATTGAAAAACACGAGCAGCTCTAATTTGTCTATGTAAATTGTGAGCTTTCATCCTCCTGAAAGCAGTCTGCAGTTGAATGGCTGCAGCCCGTTTCTGCAAATAGTGGGTATGCTCAATCTTTCCTTTCAGATATGCTTTGTAGTATTTCTGGATTGTCATTATAGACTCTCTTTTTCTTTTATATGACATTTGGGCTTGAAAGCATCGAAATCTTCTCTGTATGATAACAACACAAGATCTAATATGAATATATTTCCGTAATTCTTTGTTCATTCTATACCATGATTGTATGACAATAGCAGATTTTTCTTCTTTAGCTTGTTTCCTGGCATGCCATTCTCTAAAAGCACTTTGCAGTATTATCGTAGCTTTTAATTGTAATTGCATTTTACGTCGCTTCCATCTTCTGAACATTGACTGGATGATAAGGGTTGATGATTTTAGCATTTTATATCTTTGTTGATCTTCTTTCTTCCTTAAATAAGCACGCCAATGCCTCTGAATTGCAACCGTAGCCCATAGATATCGTTTATAAGAAGAAACTGCAATTATCATCCTTATCCTAGATTGCAAGATGATTGAATAATATTTCAATTTCAGAAATCTTTTTCTAGTGGAATATCTTCTCCAATATCCCTAAGAAAGGTAAGAAAGGACACAAAGTAAAACAGACATAGCTTTCTATAATTAACACCTTTAAAGATAAAAACTTTTCTAACATTTTACTTAAAATTAAACACTTTAAATTAAAAACCCAATATATTTTTGCTAAAGATACTTGACTCTTGTTTGTAGTTTAACTTGTATATCGTTACAGCTGTGGCCAAGTCAGAAATCCTCATCTCAATCCTAATTACATTTATTTGTATTCTAAGTAATTTGCTACAAATTCATCTCTGGCCCTTAATTTACTGTTACTACGCTATCTCATAATGATTAGAAACTGAGTACATAAGAGCTCTTAAACTATTATATTGGGGGCCTGATAATACAGAAATTTGAAAAATAAATGAGCTTGATCATTCCCAGAGACTTTATTTTCATTAAGAATAAAATTACATCCTCTTCTCCAATTTAGGAATTATAGATCCATGGTTAAAAAGTAAAATTCGGAGAAGACTTGAGAAGTGACAAACATGTTGTCTCTTGAAAAGCCTTGGCTGTGCTTTTCCTTTCCCACACATTCCTTAATCTATCAGTTAACACAGCAGTGACCTGGTGCTACAGCAAGGGCTACAAAGTCCACAGCAAAAGTTACAAAACCTCAAATTGATTCAGTTGCTGATAATCTGAATGATCCCAGGCTACAGGTGATTAAGCTCTGAATATTCTTCTAGCAATAAAACCATTCCTTTATCCAAAACACACCAAACATTGGGAGTGTTTATAAAACACCTCATCCCACAATAGCAGAATATACATCCTTTTTAAATGCACAGGGAACATTCAGCAACATCAGGGTCAGTAAACTTTTTCTGTAAAAGATCAGACAGTAAGTATCTTCCACTTTGTGGGAAATTTCTGTTGCAACAACTCAGTTCTGCCCTTGTAGTGCAAAAGCAGCCATAAAGAAGATATAAACAAAAATGTAGTTTAACAAACTACATTTAAAAAAAAAATAGGTGGTAGAGGTGGGGCAAGATGGCAGCATACAGAGGTGTGGAATTTAGTTAGTCAACTAGTAAATAGCCAGGATAACTAGTAAATAGTCTGGAACAACTGCTGGGGAACAACCGTGACTATCCACACATCATACACCACCTTGGAATGGGTGGAATGGCTGAGACCACAGCATAAAAGCTGTAAGTAAAAACAGCAGAAATGCACCAGGAGGTCCCCCCACCACCATCACCACCGCAGCAGGCTGAGCTGCAAAACCTCACTGCGGGAGAAAGGGGCGTTCCCAGCGCAAGTGAATACAGCTCAGCCTAGCTCCAACTGGGGTTTTAATTAACAAATGTGGTCTGCTGAATACGAGCTACAAACACAGATAAACCCCTAACAAGCAGCAAAGTACCCTGAGGTCGCTCTCAGTGGAGAAGAGGTGGGGCTGATGGGAAAAAAATACAGAGGCTTTTGGAGACTAAGTTTAGAATACTGTAAAAATGCATGTGTTCCAAGAAAAGGAGCACAGAAAACTGGGTACTATCTCTGGCTGACAGGCGAAATGAGGGGGCTAGGGACTGGCTCTGAAAAGGGGCTTTCTTTCCCCTTTTTTTCTCTCTTACTCCCAGTGGCACAGTGGAGAAAGCCTCAAGCATTTTCAGTTCTCAGCTCTCTGACCTAGGCAGGGGTGGAGTTAACAGAGTCAGAGAGACAAAGGAGCAATTCAAGTGTAGAAGATAACTCCCTAGGGGACGTATCTTCCTTAAGGGGAGGGAGGTGGGGCCCAGCTCAAGTGCCTGTCCTCCCTTCAGAACTCAGACCCCAGGGCCTGCGGGAAAACAATCAAACCAGAAACAACTTAAGCTGAGAATTAAAGGGTCCACACCTTTTTACACCAGCTAGGAGTGACAGGTTGACAGGCACCACCTGCTGGGGAGTTTAGGAAAAGCATAGTGGCTAGAGGCCCCACAGGAAAGTCTGTCGGTCTTCTAAGACACACCCTCAGGGGAACCTGATTCTGAATACAGCCCACTTCTGAGACTTGAGCCCATTCTGGTCTGGGAAAATCTGACTGGGGTAATCAAGGAAACCAGATGCCTAGACAATAGAAAACTACAAATCACACTAGGAAAAATGAAGATATGGTCCAGCCAAAGGGACAAACTTACACTTCAACTGAGATACAGGAATTGAAACGACTAATGCTAAATCAACTCATGAATTTAGGGAAGATATGGAAAAAGAGATGAAGGATATAAAGAAAGCATTGGACAAACATAAGGGAGAACTTGAAAATTTGAAAAAAACAACTGGCAAAACCTATGGAAATGAAAGCACAACACAAGAGATGAAAACCACAATGGAGACATACAACAGCAGATTTCAAGAGGCAGAAGAAAACATTCAGGAACTGGAGAACAAGACATCTAAAATCCTATGCACAAAAGAACAGATAAGAAAAATGATGGAAAAATATGAAAAATATGAAAGAGGAAGGTTAGGGGCATGTGGGACACCAGAAGGAAAGAGGGAAGATAAAGACTGGGACTGCATGACTTAGTGAAACCTAGAGTGGTACAAGGATTGTGATAAAATGTACAAATGTGTTTTTACATGAGGGAGAACAAATGAATGTCAGCCTTGCAAGGCAGTAAAAATGGGGTGGTACTGGGGGAAAAAATATAATCAATGCAAACTAGAGTCTATCATTATATTGTATTAGGCCTCCTTTAATGTAACAAAGGCAATACACCAAAGCTAAATGCTTATAAGAGGGGGATATAAGGGAGGGGTATAGGATTCTTGGCATTGGTGATGTTGTCTCACTCTTTTATTGTACTTGATTTTATCTTTTCTTTTGTTGCTTTTTAGCTCTCATTGTTTTTTGTTCTTTTTCTTTTGTCTCTCTGCCTTTTTTGACTCTTCCTCTTTCTTTGTGGAAGAAATGGAAATGTCCTTATATAGATAGTGGTGGTGGTGGTGAATGCATAACTACGTGATTATACAGGGAACAACTGAATGTTTACTTAAGATGGTGCAAGAACAAAACCATCTTAAAAAAAAATGGTTTGATGGATGAACCTTGAGGACATTATATTGAGTGAAATAAGTCAGACACAAAAGGACAAATATTGTATCTCACTGATAGGAATTAATTATAATATGTAAACTCATAGACACGAAATATAGGTTACCATGATATAGAATGAGCCTAAAATTGGAGAACTATTGCTTATTATTAGCAGAATGTTTAACTAGGTTGAACTTAAGTCTTTGGAAATAGACAGAGGTGACGGAAGCACGTTATTTTGAGAATAACTAACAGTGCTGAATGGTGTGTGAATGTAGTGGAAAGGGAAAGCTCAGAGCCACGTATGTCACCAGAAGGAAAGCTGGAGGTTAAAAGATGGGACTGTATAAAACAGTGAATCTTGTGGTGGACAATGTCCATGATTAACTGTACAAACACTAGAAATGTCTTTCATAGACTAGAACAAATGTATGACACTATAACTAGAAGTTAATAATAGAGGAATAAATAGGGGGAAAATGTACCTATTGCAAACTATGTACTACAGTTAGTAATATTTTAACATTCATTCATCAACAGTAACAAATGTACTATACCAATACTATGAGTCAATAATTGAGGGGGGATGGTTAGGGGTATTGGAGGATTTGAGTTTTCTTTTTCATTTTTATTTGTTTTCTAGAGTAATGAAAATATTCTAAAATTGAAAAAGAAAGAATTGTAGTGATGAATGTACAACCATATAATGGTACCATGAACAATTGATTGTACACTTTGGATGACTGCATGCTATGTGAATAATCTCAATAAAATTAAATTAAAAAAAAAATAGGTGGTAGATGGATTTGGCCTGCAGGCCAAGACAGATATGTCTATCTTTGGTCAGAAAACAAAACCTTAACAAATTTAAAAGCATTGTATTCATACTGAATGTGTTTTCTGATCATAATGGAATTAAACTAAAACTCAATAATTGAAGGATAACAGGAAAGTCTCCAAACATTTAGAAAGTAAACTTAAATAATCATAAATAATGCAGCTAAAGTAGTACTTAGAGGGAAATTTATACCATAAACTGATTATATTTAAAAAGGAAGGAATCAAATCAATTACCTAAGTACTCTCTTGAAGAAACTATAAAAGAAAGAGCAAAAGAAAATGAATACAAATAGAAGAAATGAAATAAAGAATAGAAATCAAAACTGAAAACAGAAAAATAGAGAAAAATCAATGAAACTCAAGTCTTGTTCATTAAAAAATCAATAAAATGATTAAAACTCAAGCAAGACTGACAAAGAAAAAAGAGAGAAGACACAAATTACCAATATCAAGAATGAAAGAAGAGCTATACTACAGACTCCTCAGACTTTGTAAAGAGATAATAGAGACATACTGTGGACTATACATAGATAAACTCAACAACTCTGATGCAATGGACCAATTCTTTGAAAACCACAAAGTACCAAAAATCACTAAACATAAAATAGTCTGTAATAGTTTTAAAAATAGAATTTCTTGTTAAAAATTCTATATGAAGAAATGTCCAGACCACGATGGTTATCACTGGTGAATTCTACCTCAGCTTTAAAGAAATAATGTCAATTCTATACAATATCTTCCAGAAAATGTAAGCAGAAAGGAAAACTTCCTAATCTATTTGATGAAAGCAATAATACTCTGAAACAAAAACTACACCAAGAGATTACAACAAAACAGGCCAATATGCCTCATGAATATAGTTGTAAAAGTCTTTGACCAAATATTAACAAATGGAAATGAACTGTATCTAAAAAGAATAAGACACCACAAACAAGTGAGTTTTATCTCAGGAATGGAAGGTGTGCCGGTTTGAATGTATTACGTCCCCCAAAAGGCCATTAGCTATTGTGGGGGCAGACATATTAGTGGGGATTAAGTTGGAACATTTGGACTAGGTTGTTGCCATGGAAATGTGCCCCACCCAACTGTGGGTGATAACTCTGACTGGATAATTTCCATGGAGGTGTGGCCCCACCAATTCAGCATGGGCCTTGATTAGTTTACTGGAGTACTATATAAGCTCAAACACAAGGAGCAGGCTTGCTACAGCCAAGAGGGACACTTTGAAGAATGCACAGGAGCTGAGAGAGTTACTGCAGTTTATAGAGACATGTTGGAGAAGGCCTCTGAAAGCAGACTTTTGCTCTGGAGAAGCTAAGAGAGGACAAATGCCCCAAGAGCAACTGAGAGTGATAGTTTAGAAAGAAGCTGAGCCTAGAGAGGAACATCCTGGGAGAAAGCCATTTTGAAACCAGAACTTTGGAGCAGATGCCAGCCATGTGCCTTCCCAGCTAACAGAGGTTTCCCGGATGCCATTGGCCATCCTCCAGTGAAGGTACCCAATTGTTGATGTGTTACCTTGGACACTTTAAGCCTTAAGACTGTAACTGTGTAACCAAATAAACCCCCTTTTATAAAAGCCAATCCATTTCTGGTGTTTTGCATCCCAGCAGCATTAGCAAACTAGAACAGAAAGTTAGTTCAAGATTTGGAAATCAGTGTAATCTACTGTATTAAATTATCCACATGGACATATCAATTGATGTAGAAAAAGCATTTGACAAAATTCCATATCCGCTGATGATAAAACTCTCAGTACTGAGAAGTCTTTGCCAGTTAAATAAGGGAATAGTTTGTGTGTGTGTGTGTGTGTGTGTGTGTGTGTGTGAGAGAGAGAGAGAGAGAGAGAGAGAGAGAGAGAGAGAGAGGGAATATATATTGGAAAGGAACAAATGAATGTGTCCCTATTGGCAGAGAAGCTGATTTTCTACATAGAAAATCCCAAAGAATCTACAGGGAAAAAAACAAAAACAAAAAACTCCACAGAACGAACGAGTTTAGAAATGTCTTAAGATACAGAGTTGACACATAAAAATAAACCATGTGTCAATATAATAGCAATGAACAAATGGGAACCCAAATTAAAAACAGTATCATTTACATTACTTTAAAATAATTGAAATATTTAGGTATAAATCTAACAAAAAGCTGATAAAAGAAATCAAAGATCTAAATAAATAGAGAAACATACCACATGGTTCATGGACTGAAAGGCTTTACATAGTAACGATGTCAAGTATGCTCCAAATTGATCTGCAGAAATAACAGGAATTCCAACCAACCTCAGCAGGATTTTTTGTAGATATAGAAAAGCTGAATTGAGAACATATATGGAAAGGCCAAAGGAACTATAATAGCCCACCTAATTTTGGAAAAGAATTATGTTTGAGGATTCACACACTACTTGATTTTAAGACTTACTATAAAGCTATAGTAATCATGGAACTGGGGTATTCATGAAGGTATAGACAATATATATATCAGTGGAACAGAACAGAGCCCATAAAAAAAAAGATCCATACAGATATGGCCTAATGGTTTAGGACAAAGGTGCAAAGGCATGTCAATGGAGAAAGAAAAGTCTTTTCAACAAATGGTATTGGAACAATCGGAAATCCATACATAAAAAAAAAAATGAACCATGACCAAATGTGCATACCTCACTCAAAAATTAACCTGAAATACATTATAGATCTAAATTTAAAATGGAAAACTCTGAAACTTTTAGAGTGTACTTAGACTTGACACTAAAAGCACAATACATAAAAATTTTTTAAATGATAATTGTATTTCATCAAAATTAAGTATTTTTGCTATGCAAATGACACTGTTTAGTGAATAAAAAGAAAAACTACAGATTGGGAGAAAATATCAGCAAATCACTGACAAAGGACTTAGTTCCAGGATATATAATGAATTCTCAAAATTCAGGAATAAGATAAACAACTTGATTATAAAAATAGGCAAATGATTTCAACAGACACTTCACCAAAGAAAATATCCAAAAGGCAACTAAATGTACAAAAACATGTTCAAATCATTAAAAACTAAGGAAATGCAAATGAAAACCAAAATGAGACACCACTAGAAAGCTATCAGAGAGGCTAAATAATACTGACAACGACAAGTGTGGTGAGGATGTGGAGCCAATTAGAACTCTCACACATTGAGAATGGTAATGCAAAATGGAATAGTCACCCTGGACAACAGTTTGACAGTATCTTATAAAGTTAAACACTTGCTGCTCAACAGTCCCACTCCTAGACGTTTACTCTAACAAAATAAAAATCATGTTCACACAAAAAACTACACACTAATGTTTACAAAAGTTCTATTCATTAGCACCGAAACCAGAAACACCAAATGTCCTTCAGTGGGTTAATGGCTAATCAAAATGTGGCATTTACATACAATGGAATAGTAGTATACTACTCAGCAACAAAAAAGGAAAAAAACTATGGATAAAAGCAACAAGTTGGATGAATCTCAAAACATTATGCTGAGTGACAGGAGCCAGTCCCAAAAGTTTACTGTATAGTTCCATTTATATGACATTCTTAAAAAGGCAAAACTGTAGTAATAGAGGACAGAGCTGGAGTTGTAAGGGAGGAATGATCACAAAGGAATATCAGGCAAGAGTTTTTCTGGATGACTGAACGGTTCTGTATCCTGACTGACCTAATAGTTACACAAATCTTTACATGTGTTTAAATTGATGGAACTGTACTCTGAAAAAAGAAGTCAATTTTATGGAATGTTAATTTAAAAATTAAAACTGAAAAAAGGCATCATATACCTGGTAACAAATGAATTTAATACCTTTTGCATAAAATCATAATATATTACTAAGGGACATTTAAATAAGACTTAAATATATAGAGAACACATACCATGTTCATATATTGAAAGACAATAGGAGAACCCAAGATGTCGGCTAGGTAAGACAGGGCAAAAAAACACCTCCATGAAAAATACTAGATAAAAGCAAGAAAGTGACCCAGAACACCAGTTTCAGCAAAGCACCAGCTAGACAAGGTCTGCTAAATCCACAGGGACCGTGCATTTGGTGAAACTGGGAGTCTGCATTCTGAAACGAGTGAGTGAGCCAGCTGAAAGTCTTTTGGCCTCGCTGCAGTGTGCAGAAACCATGGGCTGCATTTGGAGACAGGCTAGTTCTTTTTTTTAAAAAAAAAAAAAACCTGGTACCCACTGTGGATACAACGTGAGAACAGTGCAGTGAAGCACGGCAGGAGTGGGCTGTCCCAATGCCTCAGTGTCTGGCGTGCAGGATAGCCCTTCCCACACCCGCTGCTGATTGCCTCAGGGCCAGGGGAGCAGAGGTGAGCCAAAAGGAGAAAGAAACCGCGCCACTTGCAACCATCTCCCCCGTGGGCTTGGGACGCTCCCGCCTGGGGCCAGACCCATAGCCCAGAGCCGCACCAAGGGTCCCAGTGTGGCGGGGAGTGGTTCCTGCAGCACCGCGCACATACCACAATATTGGCCTTGGACAGTGGCCTTTAGGGCACCCACAGCTAATTGTCCCAGAGCTGGGAAGGTAGAGCTGTGGGAAATTAACACGCCCCATTCAACCATCTCTAAAGCAGGCTGGGAATGCCCCTGCACGGCCCGGCGGCCCAGGGCTTCCTGGAGGGCTGGCGCGCACTTGTGACGTGGCACAGCCTTTCCTCAGCAGAGGTCCTGGAAGAGCACGGCTGAGAAGGGGGACCGGCTCAGAAATCCCAGGGACCCTATGCCAGTGCCAGGGACTTGTGGGTCAGTGGCAGAGATGATATGTGGTGGGACTGAGGTGAAGGCTTGGACTCTTACAACATCCTTAAATCTCCAGGAACACCTAGGAGATTTGATTATTAAAGCTGCCCTGCCTCCCTAACCGCTCAGATACACGCCCCACATTCAGGGCGGACAGCACCAACACCACACCCAAACTTGGTGCACCAATTCACCCCCACAAGAATCAGACCCCCACACACCACAAAGACAAAGTTGGGGAGAACTGACTTGAGGGGAATAGGTGACTCAAGGACACCATCTGCTGGTTAGTTAGAGAAAGTGTATGCCACCAAGCTGTAGATCTGACAAATTAGAGATTGGTATTTTATAGACCCTGAAATAACCCTATCAAGTAAAGCAAATGCCAAAAGGCCAAAAACAACATAAAATCTTAAAGCATAAGACAAAACCAGATGATATGGAGAACACAAACCCAAACACCCAAATCAAAAGATCAGAAGAGACATAGTACTTGGCACAATTAATCAAAGATCTAAAATCAAACAATGAGAGCATGGCACAGTATATAAAGGACATAAAGAAGACCCTAGAAGAGCATAAAGAAGAGATTTCAAGAGTAAACAAAAAAACAGTAGATCTTATGGAAATAAAAGAAACTGTTGGCCAAATTAAAAAGACTCTGGATACTCATAACAGAAGATTAGAGGAAGCTGAATGACTCAGCGTACTCGAGGACCACAGAATGGAAAATGAAAGAACAAAAGAAAGAATGGGGAAAAAAAATCAAAAAAATCGAAATGGATCTCAGGGATATGATAGATAAAATAAAACATCCAAATTTAAAACTCATTGGTGTCCCAGAAGAGGAAGAGAAGGGTAAAGGTCTAGAAAGAGTATTCAAAGAAATTGTTGGGGAAAACTTCCCCAACCTTTTACACAATATAAACACACAAAGCATAAATGCTCAGAGAACTCCAAATAGAATAAATACAAATAAACCCACTCCGAGACATATTCTGATCAGACTGTCAAATACTGAAGAGAAGGAGCAAGTTCTGAAAGCAGCAAGAGAAAAGCAATCCACCACATACAAAGGAAACAACATAAGACTAAGTAGTGACTACTCAGCGGCCACCATGGAGGCGAGAAGGCAGTGGCATGACATAATTCTGAGAGAGAAAAATTTCCAACCAAGAATACTTTATCCAGCAAAACTCTCCTTCGAATTTGAGGGAGAGCTTAAATTTTTCACAGACAAACAAATGCTGAGAGATTTTGCTAATAAAAGACCTGCCCTACTTCAGATACTAAAGGGAGCCCTACCGACAGAGAAACAAAGAAAGGAAAGAGAGATATAGAGAAATTTAACAGACATATATAGAACATTACATCCCAAATCACCAGGACACACATTCTTCTCTAGTGATCACAGATCTTTCTCCAGAATAGACCATATACTGAGACATAAAATAAACCTCAATAAATTAAAAAAAAAAAAAATTGAATTTATTCAAAGTACATTCTCTGACCACAATGGAATACCAATAGAAGTTAATACCCATCAGAGACTTAGAAAATTCACAAACACCTGGAGGGTAAAAATGATGGGGAGATGAAAACATTCCCAGATAATCAAAAGTTGAGATAATCTTCATCACCAGTAGATCAGTCCTATAAGAAATGCTAAAGGGAATTGAGCAGGCTGAAAAGAAGGGACACTAAACAATTGACTGAAAGCACATGAAGAAATAAAGATTTCCAGTAAAGATCACATGGTAAATATAAATACCAATACTACTGTATTTTTGATTTGTAACTCCACTATTTACTTCCTACAGGATCTAAAATACATAAACTATAATAATAAATCAGTGGTTTTGGACTCAATGTAAAATATGTAATTTTTGACAAGAACTACATAAAGGTGGGGGAATGGAGGGGTAAAGGAACATAGTTTATGTGTCTATCGAAGTTAAGTTGCTATCAAAGAAAAACAAGATTGTTATAGACTTAAGAGGTTAAAATTTAAGCCCCATGGTAAACACAAAGAAAGCATCAGAGAATAAGACCATGAAAAGTAGAGTATGAGTTATGAGAAGTGGGGGAAGGGGCAATGCGGAGTTAAGAAATGAGTGTAGGGTTTCTGTTTGGGGTGAAGGAAAATTTCTAGTAATGGATGGTGGGAAGGTGATAGCATTGCAAGATTCTAAATGTGATTAATCCCACTAATGGAATGCTAGGGAGGAGTTGGAATGGGAAGATTTAGGCGGTATATATGTTTCCACAAGTGAAAAAAAAAAAAAAAAAAAGATAGTCTAAATAGATAATGACAATTAAATGCCAAGGAATATCCTGGATGGGATCTGAGGATGGAGGAGAGGAGACTCAAAGGGACACAGTTGGGATATAAGAAAAAAAAAAAAGAAGAGAAAAAATAGAATGTAAGCTTTGTATCAATGTTGAATTTCTTGAACTTCTTAGCTGCGCTTAAAGGGAATGCATAAAAGAATGTTCTTGTTCATGAGAAATGTATATGTGAATTATATTGTTTGTTCAAGGATGTGTGCAGCCTGCTCTCATGTTCAGAAGACAGAGCAATAGATAATGGATGATAGACAGGGAGGGAAGGAAGGAAGGAGGGAGGGAAAGAAAGAAATGGTGGCATGACAGGATGTTAAAGTTGGTGGATCGGGGTGTCGGGGGAGGGGGGTCGGGGTATGCTGGAGTTCTGTGTATGGAGTTTGTATTGTTTTTGCAACTATTCCTGTAAGTTTGAATTCATTTCAAAATAAAATTAAAAAAAAAAAAAGAAAGACAATATTAAAAAGATATCCATTGTAATCAAACTGACCTATTCAATTAAATCCCAAATTCCAAATTTGATGCAAAAATTTATATGAAAATGTAGAGTAATTTAGAATAGCTAAACACTTATTAAAAAAAAAAAAGACAAAGGAGTTATTAAGATTTCCTGTAAAGCTATAGTATAAGAATCAAAGATAGACAAGAAGACCAGTAGAATAGAAAAAATATTAGAAACATTATCATACATATAAGAATACTTGACGTATGCTAACTATGGTATGGCAGTGGGGCAAGGATGGTCTTTTCAGTAAATTTTCCTGAAACTGAATAAAAATGGCCCCTAAAACAAATCAAATGTAAAAATTAATTTTAGGAAAGATCTAAATACAAAAAGCATAACATTAAAGTTTTTAGACGATAACATAGGAGAATATTTTCATGACTTTAGGACAAAGAAATACTCTTTAAGTGGGATGCATAAAGTACTGACAATAAAATAAAATTAAGAACTTCCATTAGTGAGATATAAAACAGCAAATCACAGATTAAGAAAAGATCATAAAAATGCATTATATTCAACAAAGTTTTAATATCCAGAATATATAAAGGTCTCTTACAAATCCACAATAAGGCAAACAATGAAACTGAAAAATGGGCACGAGACTTGTAAAAACACTTGACAGAAGAGGATTTCAAATATGAAAAGTTGTGGTGTCTAATAGCATTAATAATCAAGAAAACATAAATTTAAACCTACTATGAGATACAACTGCACAACCATCAGAATGACTAAAATTAAAAAGACAATTTCCAAGTGTTTACCTAGATGTAGGTTTTAAATAGCTACAACCACTTTGGAAAAGGCTTTGTCAGTATCTACTAAAATTAAGACATAAATACCCTAAGATCAAATAATGCTACTCCTAGGTATATCCTGGACAGAAATGTAAACATTTCATACCAAAAGACACAGTCCTAGTAGGTTTAATCATAATAGCTCATAACTGGAAAGCCAAATGAAAATTAAACAACCACAACAATGATCAACATTTATAAATCTAATGAATGTAATAATGTCAAGTAAAAGATTTATACTGTTTGAACCCATTTATATTTAATTTCAAAAATAGGCAAGACTAAATTACACTGTTTAAAGATTATGCCTAGGAAAAAGGCATGATTAGCATAAATTAGGACAGTGGCTGCTTTGGGCTGGGGTTGAGAGGTTAATTGATTGACAAGTGGCTTCCAAGGAGGCTGGCAATATTGTTTCTTGACCTAGATGGTGGTTGCTTGGGCAATTTTCTATGTGTAATATTTTACATTAGAAAAAGGTTCAAAAAAAGACAAATCATTAAATCAGAATCTCTTCCTCATTTATCAACAATGGTTGCCAGACAAACATTTCCAAATTTACAAAGCAGATAAAATTATGGGGTGATTCTTCAATGGCATTTACAAAGGTAAATTTAAATAATTTAAATGTAAAGAACAGTTTTATTATTGTAGAGTAGGAATGTTATATACTTTTAGTAAAAAGAAAAAATGCATAAGCTTTTTATAGACTAATTACAAGCAATATTTACATTACATGCCAAATTAGTGGACTACATAGGAAAATGTATACCTTTGTCCTAAAAGTTTCCAGGACTCATACTAAAAATTAAAAAAAAAAGAGCTTGGTTGGCTATATGGATATACAAAGTAGAATGGTACAGTTTCTAATATGTCCCATGGAGCTAGACTGCAAACCTCTAAAAAACAGACAGCAAAGGGAATTTAGAATTTGATTGTTTGCTCCTTCAGAGCAAGGACAGCATTTCAATTATATTTAAGGCTTATCTTGAACACAGCAAAAAGTTTTGCAGGTAGTAGGCAGGTGTTAAATATTTGTTAAAATTAAATATTAGAAAAAAATACAGACTCCTAAGATATAATCATGAAATTCATATTTTATCTTTTTCTAAAAATGCCATTAAAATTTTTTATATTCAAAAATTAGTCCCAGATATTATACCTGAATAACTGATGCAGATTTATTTTGAATCTTTTCCAGGTTCTCCCTTTTTAAAATTAATAATTTTCTCTGTGCTAAGAGTTTTCGCCAATATTTCTGAATGATCAGTGCTGCATTAACCTCCTTTTTCAATCGTTGTTTAGATAGAAAATTGATTATAGCAAATTGAATAATTCTTGCAGCTTTGTCTCTCTCCTAAAAAAGGAAAAAAAAAAAAAAAGCAGATGTGAATTAAACATTAAATCACTTAAAATCCTAAATTATTCTTTGTAAGAATATCATCTGTTTAATGAAACATGAATCAAATTGATCTTAGAAAGAAAATGCCCTAGGCTTATTTTAAGTATGTTCATTTTTGGAACACAGATACTTCTGGGCATGCTGAAAGGGCTGGTAGGTGAGTTTGCAGATATATTTGCATAATGAAGCAAAGATTTCTAGGAAATACCATCCCAAGATGTTTGATCTATCACAGAGACTAAATAATTCAGAATAAAGGCATTTTGAAGTATAATCTGGTATACTTCCCAGATTTCGTTCCAGTAAATTCATGCTTGACTTTTGGGAGGGGGATTGTATGAAAAAGATAAAAAAAAAAAGAACCCTATCCCCCACCCCCAAATAAAATGCCTTACAAGATAAGGTAGGGATGCTTTGTTATAATTTGAACAGATTATAATTCACAAAAGGGGAGATGCAAAATACCCTTCTTCAGCACAGAATACATTGTGGCTTAAAGCAATAGAGGCTGGAGAGAACAGAATATAGTTTGGGTTTTGAGAAGTAGTGTCTGAGCTTCCCAAAAGCATTAGTGGCCACCCTGGGAGCACTAGAGGCCCATACCCAAGAATCTCGATTTCTGTTACTTCTGATGTTAGGTACCGTTCTAAACATTTCATGGATGGCTCATTTAAACCTCACAACAACCATATGAAGAGATGAACAGGTCTACTCTTTTGACCCTGAAGAAACTGAAACAGAGAAGTCAAGTGACTTGTCAGTCCTATAGGTAGCATAGCCAGGATTTGAACCAGGTGGTCTGGCTTCAGAGTCCATGCCCTAAATCACTTTGCTATACTTTTCAAGGCTATATTTATCACTTCACTTCACTGCATTGGAAACTAGAAGAGTTATTTCCTCTGGCAAATGGGACAATTTATAGCATGTTTCATAATTCTTTATGTTGCTATCTGGAAGAGCCCATCAGGCAAGGCTAAGGTCTACACAGAGACTAGCTATGGATTTTAATTATGAGTAGCACTCAATTGGTGGATGTATCTGTGGGTATAGGCTATACACTCAGTTATGGAAGGGATCAAACTGAAGTTCTAATCAAGGAAAATCGTAATCACTGGATTGAAACAAATACTAAGGAATGGTGAGGGTCATACATTAGATTACTCCTTTGAGTGAGAAAAGACTAGACAATTCTAAAATTGTGTTAGAGAATTATGTACAACAATTTGATTAAGCCATCTAAAGTCACTGTCAGTGTCCCTGTAAAGCTATGGCCTTTAAGACTACAGAGATCCAAATTAAAAGCACTCCCTTAATAGCTAAAAGTAAATAAATAAAAAGTGTACTAGCATTTGGGCCAAAAGTTATAAGAGTCAGGGTCATTTTTGGACACAATAGTCTGAAGTGAATTGAAAGTTACCTCAGTCTGCAGATCACCTCAATCTCAAGCAAACTAAAGTAGAACCATTTTATGTGGCATTAGAGAAGCTAGAGATGGGAAGCAACTAAATCCAGGGAGGCAAATATATTACAAAGACTATCAACTATTTGAAAACTTGCAGTAGCTGATGGTAAAACTTCCCATGTCTCAAAGCTACTGACCCTTCAAGTCAGATTGTGTGTCATCATTTTTAATCCTATACTGTTGCTGAATACCTCAAGATAATGTTTATATTCTGTTAGCTTATAATATGTCTACTAGCATATATAGGGAGCCTGCTGCTTAATGTTCCAAACAGAAAACAAAAAGATGTAGTCTAACGTCAGTACAGTTATGTATAAGAGAGGGAGCATGATTTCCTGCAGCTTTCTCATAACCACTACTGAAGGAGAACTGTTTCTTGGCATTCTAAATCTCTCTTATACTGCCATATAAAAGAACTGGTGAAATAATTTGAGGCCTGATCAGAAGAGAACCTTTCCTGAAAATTTCCCTAAAATAGTTCTCCTAGAAACTTCCAACAGTGTAGTTATCCTCCAGTGGATTTATGGGTGAGGAGGCAGATTGTGAGAAGGTGAGGGGTTAGATATTTCAATTGTTATCTCCAAGTCTGATATGGTATGAGAAAACAAGTTACATTGAAGATGCCAACATTCAGCTGTTTTATACAACTACTAAGAACTTTATCATAAATGGGTTGCAATTCAAAATTGAGGAGCAATATCAGGTAGAACACATATCTGATAGAAAAAATATCTGATATTAAGCATGGTGGCTTGTTTTATTTTATTTTTCCAAATAAATGAATTTAACTAACAATAGTGGAAGGGATAGGGAGATGAAAGGAATAAAATAGCCCATTCAACTTGATCATGGAGACTATTTCTCAGCTTATTAAAAACAGCATTTTCCTCAAAATTCAAGAGAAAGAAAGCTATTTTACATTAATGCAAAAATTTATGCTATTGGGGGACACAAAGGGAAACCAAATAATATCTCTATTCCTGTGCCCAGGTCCTAAACATTTTGAGAAATAAAACAGTAGAAACCAAAAATCACTTTTGTAACTTTCATAATAAAGGATAAATTGGAAGACAGTTTCATTGCAGATGAAATAAGTTTGCTAATTGAACCAGAAATCAGACACTTGACACCCAGTCCCAAGCAGCACTAGAAGGAATCAAGCCTCAGAGGCACAGCCTGAAAAAACAATGAAGATCTCTTTATCCCTGGAGGCAGGTTAGATTCCAAGAGAAAGAAGGGAAGAGCTGGGTCAAGCATCCCCAGTTTATTCTTTACAAATTGACAAGGCAGATAGGTTATTCCATTTCCCTGGAGCGGAGTAAAGAAAGAGTGGATAGAGGTGGAAGATACACAATTGAAAGAAACATTAGAAGTTAGGGAGAAAGATTTATATCTAACCCAATTCAAACAACACACACACACAATTATTAAATTTACCTCAATAACTTCATACATCAGTAAAATGTAAAAATTATAAAGAATCAATTAACTGGCATCTTATGAAGTACAATTCACACAATAGTGTTTTCAGTTTTTAAGAGTACCTGATGGTGTTTTAGGTCTCTTTTTAGTTTATAGTTTCTCCAAGTTGTCTGTATAAGTCGAGCAGCTCTTGTTTCTTTACGAAGATCCAAAAGTCTTGCACAAAGAAATGACAAATAGGTAATAACCACCTAAGAGAAAATATAAAAGATGAAAACAGAAGAGCAACTAAAAACATATAATTTATTATCTTCTGAGATATTAATTGCACTCTTCTTTTACTCACCTTTTCATCTGGAATTGTATTTGACATATCTGAATGATGAATCATAGCGGGTATTCCACCCAGGTCTCTAACTGCAGAGCTAACCAACTGAAAATTTTTCTTTTCATTTTCTAGGAGCTCCTTGTATAGTTCTGAAGTATTTTCTACTATGCAAGTGAAAAAGAGAGATTGTTCTAGCAAAAATCAGACATGGCAAAGATAAAATAGAAAGGGTTACTTAGCCAAAAGGGACTAACCATGATCAAATGCTTTAGGAGACATATCCAGAGAACTATGATCTGATTCAGATGATGAATTTAACACCACTGAACCAGTTTGTGTGCATTCCGTGGTCTGAGTGGTACGCTGACATATAGCTTCAAAAGACAAATAGCAAGGATGGTAGTGGTGGATCAGGTAACATAACACACGACCATCTGAGAAAGACACTGTAAAATTCTCCACCTGATTGAAAATATCAAAGAAATAATTAACTGTATTTAGCTATTAAATATGGACAAGGACAGTATAGTCCATTAACCCCTTTAAATAGCTATGAATATTACATTAATTGTTAATAGTACCTAATGTAATGCCATATTCAGAAAACTTCTCAATTATAAAATACCAATATTCCAAAAGTAGAATTTTTTTGTAAGATTACTTCTTTGGTTCTCTAGTACTTAGTTAACATAGAACTATTAGAACCCCCTCACCCCCCAATCTAGGACATTTTTTTCTTTCTTAGTGATTTTTTTCTAGTATATCATACAATTGATGATGTCTTATTTAGTTGAAATACAGTATATAAAAATATACCCTCCTCATTTGAGGAAAAGTTTGCTTACACAAATAAACTAAATTATTTAAGAAATATAAGACAAGATTTTATACATTAAGCTTAATTGACTTTTACCAAAATTTATTTTGAAAGACACTTGGTTAAAACAAAAACAAAGAAACTTACTTTCTTATTATAGAAGGCGCAAACAGCATTTACCCAATCCATCAATAGCTTTATGCTTTCTCTATAATGTTCAAAGGAAGCACTATTCCTTTTGTCTTTTATCTTATTCATGACAGCATCAGAATGACATGATAGTGAAGATACTGTTTTCTTTATACACTGTGTGTGTTTTAAAAAGTCAATTTCTTCCTTTAATTGATCTAAATTAAGGGAAATATCCACCTAAAAAAAAAAAAAAGATAAATATTTTTACATATCCCATATATTATTTTTAACCCACAGAAACAGAACTGTCTTCCATTTAAAGAAACTATAGAAGAGTTTAAATTTTAACATAACCTAGTCAGAAATTTTAAGTATCTAAGAAAGTGAAGTGCCAAAATGTATATATGTTTTAGCACCAAAAATCTACATTTTTAAAGAGAAAAAACAGTCTAAATAGAAGTGATGGAGTGTGTAGTGGTTAAGAACATGGGATTTAGGGCCACTCAAGCCTGGATTCTAATCACTGCTCCACTTCTTATCAACAATGTAACTTTTAGCTGTAAAGTAGAGATAAAAATCTATCTCGTAGGGTTGATGTGAAAATTACATTAGAATGTATAAAGGACATATCACACAGTTCCTAGGACAGAATAAACCCCAGCAAACGATAATTATGTTAGTCTTTGATTCAAATTGTTTTGATAAATCAACATTCAAAATTGATAAAAAGTCCAAAATGTATCAAATGTTCAGTACCTGGAAAGCCAATGCTATTTTCCAAAGCAACGCTAGAGTTTTTTCCCTGTGCCTATCCACGATGTCCTTAGATAGGATTGTATTTCCTACAAATGAAGACAGCTCATTAATGTAATATATTTACATATCAATTTTTAGAGAGGAGAAAAATGTTTCATCTTTACTCAGTTTTTACCTTGCTCATCAGTTAACTGAATTCCTTGTGATTTAAGAATTTGAAGAACAATGTCAACATTGTGCATCTTTTGAAGACGACTTATTGCAGGAATTCTGAGTTTCTTTGAGAGACTCCAGTTCTGAGTAAGAAGTTCCATGGTTCGCCTAGCAGTAAAGGAATTTTTAGATGAAACTGCTATATAAAGCATGTATGAAAAATACACTTCATTTAAATATAGTTATTACCCAAATAAATCCCAAGAGTTTAAATCCTTTTAGGTCATAAGGATCCAAAAAAGTCCCTCAATGCTCTGCTGCTCCATAGTTAATGAATAAGAGTTATTTCTCATTTTAAGACTGGGGGTTGGCAGAGGGGTCTATGAAAAGAAGATAAAGAAAATATGGGACATACAAATACAATTGCATACATGAGGAAAATAACAGGGTTCTACAGACAAAGATAAAGGGAAGGAAGGAGGGAGAGAAGGGGGAGGAAAGAAGGGAATGAGGGACAGAGAGAAAAATGACATTTATTAAGGTGCTACTATATTCTACACATCAAGTAAGTGCTTTCCATTCTTAATTTTTGTACTCACAGCAAATACCACAACTTGGGTATTGTTATCCCATTTTTTACAGATGAAGAAATCAAGGCCCAGGGAGACAAAGTAAATTGTTCATGGAATGACATAACTAAAATTTAAAACCCAGTTTTATCAGTTAAAAAGCCCATCTCTTATACCTATACCAGATTACTACAGAAATATTTGAGTGCTTACCTAAAGAAATACACACCTCATTCAAATTCAAACCCCTAATATCCATCTAGGTCAGCAGTGCTTTACCCACTAGACAGTAATTGCTGTTGCCACAGATAAAGTAAGCCCCCACCTATTATCAAATATAGCTAAAAGCTTACAAAATTGTTTATAAAAATCATAGGTTCTTGAGGTCAGAAAAGAGAATCAGTTTAGGCCAACTACCCAATCAATGTATGAAGCATTTCTGTAACAGTAGACCAACACACCACCTGCGACATTAATGGATTAACCGTTCCCAAGGATTCTCTCAAGTGATCTCAAAAAATCTAACCAACTACATAATATCAACATCCAACCTTGCTAAATACTCAGTAATTCTTGTAAAAGCGTAGAAAACGTGTTTTTTGTGGAAGAATATACCGAACATAAAAACAATCACTCTCCTTCCTAGAGAGTATAAAAGGCCTAAAAACATGAATCCCTTTTGTCCAGAAAAGAGATATGATGGCTTAAATTCATGAAATGAACAAATTAACAAAACATAAAAATAATATGTGGAACACATTTAGCAGATGCTCTCCCTTGTATGAATATTACTCAAGTGAGAGAAAGCTAAAGAGAAAGTTGAAGACTATCAACTTGTGAGAATATATGATCAGGAAAGAAAAGAATATTCATGGAAATGTAACTTAGAAGGAAACAAGAGACATATATGTTGTTTTTGAAAAACTAGGGACTCCAAGTTGTGGGGATCACGTCCTCATAAATGTCAAAGATTTCCTCCATTCTGGCCAAGCAGTCCCTGACTTCTTTAACCTTCCAACACGGGGAACTGTATTCTTCCTAAGGACAGGTCTGAATATTGGCATGTTTTTATACCATACCATCATCATCTTTCTAAAATATTTAAACATTGCTCATGTATGGTTTTTCTGCTTAGTAATAAACAATTTAATCACATTTTAGCATAATACAGCCCTTCAGATATCTGAAGACATTTTATGTCTCAGGGTTTTCTTGCTTTTCTGCCAGCTAAACAATCATATTTCCTTCAACTGGACCCATAAGACATGGATTTAAGGTTCTCAGTATACATCCTAGAGATATCTGGTCTAAACAAAGAAGCTAATAATAAGCATATATATGTAACTTCTTTCCTGTTCAGTTAAGTTTTTAGCCAATTTGAATTTTAGCATGCAGATTACCTGCAACATTCTGGCCATAAGTAACTTAAAATCTTACAAGAAATGTACCAAATCAGAAAAAGGGCTCAGGAAACTATACTATATATAGTGGAGATATTTTATGAAGGTCATTATCTTTTTGCTTTCCATATTTCAAAGCTTAACTTGCTGTTTTGAGGCCTAACAACTTCTGAAAGACATATAGAAAAGCCATATTTTTGCTTTAAAGAGATCTCTTTCCTTGACCACAAAAAGGTTTCCTCAATAAGGATGTAACACATGTTGGAGTGCTTCCTACAAACAACACTGATATCAATCCGGATACAACAAAGAGGCCAACCCTAGCACCATGCCAAAGGCCATTCCTTCAAATAACAGAGATTGTAAACCATTGCACTCACACTGAGGACAAATTTGAGGATTCCAGGTGCTACAGAGGAAATATTGTGTGATTTTAAGTCAGACATCCTGAGTTTATGTCCTAATTCCACTGTTTAAAACTTGGGCAAACCATTCTATCTCTTCATCTTAGTTTTTTTCACATGTAAAATGACCTTGAGATCATTAAAATTTGTCTCAAATGATATGGTACTCATGAACCCATGCAGACATAAAATGTCATTGAAATATTCGATATTTTAATTCATCCCACACTTGTCCCAACACCTGTTCTGGGACATTAGTACTTCCTACCCACAGACCCAAGTCACATGCCAGCAGGATAAAAAAAAAGTGGTGGGAGATAGGAAACAAGGTCTGTGGGCCTAAAAACTAATCAACAATTTGCTGAAAGTGTTGCAGATGCCTATGCCAATCTTTTAAAATCATAATTTTATTCCATTACATGGCAGAACAAGAAAGTTGTTTAAGTTCAAAATAATTCTTTCTTAAACTTACACAAGACGCACTCCACATTGCAAGTCTACAGCAAGATTTGTAACAGCAAAATCAAATTCATCAAATGGTGTCTGAACATGGCTAACAGGCAATCCTAAGAAAGTAAGGTGACGGGAAAGGTCACCTTCTCCGCTTAGGAAGTCTCGCGAAAAAGCCAGAAGAATTTCTTTACTAGCCTATGGAAAAATAAAATGTAAGTATTATAGTCCAATATTATAATTTTATTTATAATAAAAACAAATCCTTCAAATCATTCTGTACTTATAAGTAAAATTAATAGTAATATAAAAAGAGTATCAGTTTTATATCATATAGTGATAATGCAAATTTCATAGACTTCCAATTTGAGACTTTTAAAATAATTGCTCAGCACAAATAATATATTCTAAAAATTAGCAATAATTTGATAGTATACTACATTAAAATTAGGAAAGAAGTTTACCTCAAAATTAATTCCTCAGAAGCATAGTTTAGTTCATTCTCAAGTCAAAATTAAGAGTAAGTATGATGTGTTGGTGAAATGTCAACCCACAAAAGTCAGGAACAGCTGGAGCTACTGACAGGACTCACTAGATAGTTTGCTATTCCACTCTGGGGCAGTGTTCCTTAGGGAACTCATTTTTTTTTCTTTAAACAAACTAAACAATGAAAGCAAGCAAAAATCTTAAATGTAAAATATAAAACATGAAATGAGAACTGTACCTTGAATTCAGCATCTTTACAAAAAAGACAAGGATCATGATCAATCAGTCTGGAGATTTTAGCATAATCAAGGAAACAGACCAACAATAATAGCTTTTTCAATGTAAATGCAGACAAAGCTTCTTCATGCCCTTAAAGTACACAAAGAGTAGTAAGTTAAGTCTATGAAAGGCAAATTTCACCTTAAAGTAAGTATCAGAACAATAGTAATATGCTAGCAATAAAAAATATAATAACAAGCACAAATATCGCCCTATGTGACTAGTGTTAGTGTTTCATATGTATGAATCCATTTAATCTTCACCATAACCCTATGGGATAGATACCATTAACATTTCCATTTCTCAGAGGAAACAGGTACAGAGACATCAAGAGAATTAGTCGGTCTCAAAAATATTTATTGACCACCTACTATATTCAGGCACCATCCTAGATGCTCAATATATAGTATTAAACCAAAACAAATATGATATCCACACTCATGGGGCTTACAGCCTGCTGAAGGTATGGGGTGGAGCCACACAACACACAGGTGAAAATAATAACAAAGAGTGATGGAAGAAATGATGAAGGATAATGGGGATAGAAGAAGGGTGAGTGGTAGAATAAAGACCTATTTGGACAGGTTTCTCTAAGACGGTAACATTTAGACTGAGATGAGAAGCAGCAGCAGCTATTTATGTATAGTGTGGAAAGAGTGCAGTGGAGGCAGAAATACTCACCATCTCTGTAAAGATGAGGAACACTGGGGTGTCTATACTCAGCTGCTATATCAGGATTCCAAAGTAAGCGATTCAGGATAAACACAGCCAGCCCTGTGACATCACTGTTGTCTTCCAAAGGTATGAGTTCACCATAAATTGTCTGAAAAGAAGAAATAAGAGGTAAAGTCAGGACTATGTTATCTCTAATTGGGGAATGGCAGACAACAATCTTCTAGGGAACTAGCAATGTTCTATTTTCTAAATAGCATGGAGGTGATGCAGACATTTACTTAATAACCTGTTTAATCTGTACATATACACTTTATGTATTCTGCATTACATAGATATACTTCAAATTGAAAATAGATAAATCCTCAAGATTGATATAAATTCTTAAAAATCATCTGACAAAAAAACCTCACAATTTAATTTTTAAACTTTAAGTTAAAGAACTATCAAATACGGGCATGTTCTTCAAATATAATTTAACTATTCCACTAAGTGTATCAATGAAGATACAACAGAAACCCAAATATTCAAATTTTCTAATTGTTAATAAGTAGAAAACCATCTGGAAATCATTTAAGACAATAATTTGGAAATTTCAGATATGTTTATAATCGATTTAATATGAGATTAAACATCAAAACACTGGTTTTTAATGATGTTTAGAGCAATTGGAAACAACTAAAAACATTACCTTATATGCTATAATCTTACATTGACATAATATAGAGATGAGAACATGGGAAAGTATTAATATCTCCCAAAATAGAGAAATTTTATTCTATTTCTTTTTTGCCTTTGAAGCTTTCTTAAAATCCTCAACAGTCATACACAGTTACCAAATCCTAAGGCGTGGCAATACTGGTGCAGTGGTAAGGTAGAATGTTTTATTGTTCACAATTACTCATCTGTCCCTTCCCTGTAAAAATATTATATGTTCCCACCAACTGTCATAGACTTGCTATGCCTTTTGAGGAAGGACTGTAAATTCCTGCTTCATTTGTGCTTGGCTAGATGATTTGCCTTGACCAAAGGGGCAAAGGATGCAATCTAAGCAGAAGTGTTGGTTTGTCTTTTCTTTAATGTATTTTTTAATTGTGAACTTTAATATATACACATAAAGTTCATAACAGTGATAACTTTCAAAGTACAATTTAACAAGTAGTTAGCAAATTTCAAAGAATGTCATGTGTCACAGTTCCACAACTTAACAAGCAGTAATATAGGTAATTTCAAAAACTGTTATGGGTTACAGTTCCACAGTTTCAGTTCTTTCCTTATTATGAAATATAGGGTATATACAGAAAGGTGAAGACTTTCAAAACACAATTCAACGAGTAACTGTAGAGCAAATTTCAAAGAATGTTATAGGTTAAACAGAAGTTTTAAAAGGCATTGCCAGTTTTTACACAAGTGTCTTGCTTTTCATCTGGGCCACAAGAAAGGTATATCCCAAATGGGAGGTGGGATTTCTTCTTTAATTCCTCACAGTTTTGAAGATGGTTAAATTAGAATATGTATGTAAAACAGTATAGTCCCTGTCATATGTAAGACTCAAAAATGAACTTACTAAATTGTTATTATATCCAGGACCAAATTATATATATTTAAGAGACTATAAAGGCAAATTTCTATATAACAAAATGGTATAATACATAAATGGCATTGTTTATTTACCTAATAAGCATTTATTAATGGATCTTAAATTTTATTCTGGAATATGAATCAAGCTAACCAAATGACTTTGTAACTTTCATAAGTGATACTATATTTTATTAGTCTATTATATTAAAAGTCCATAATAAAAAAAATCTATCTTTGTTTTCAAAAACTAAAATATGTTTACCTCAAGACCGATTCGTAGCCACAAGGGATTATATGACAAAAGCCAATTCAGGACTTTCTGTCGCTCTCCTGAAATGTATGTAAAAAGCAAATTAGCTCAGACCACTAATCAAATAATCAACTAGAAATAGTCAATAAAACTTCAGGAAGAGATATCAGTGGAAAAAAGGATAATTGCTTATATGAAATAAGTTAATTTAAATAAAATATACTTTTATTCTCAAAAACATGTATGATCATATTTAAGTGTTTGAGATTTTAGGCAGTAAAGCCAAAGCATGTATATGTATATCACTCTGAAATATAAAATCTTAATGTTTTTAAAGAACTAATTTTTAAAAGATTTCTGCAATCTTCTTACCCACATCCTTCCACAGGTGTCTGTCTTTTCGAATAATTAACCGCCTAGTTTCTATTTCAATTTCAAGCTTTTTAATAGCTTTAACCATTTTTTCAGAAGTAAATAAACAGCAAGCAGCACGACGCAATCCATTCAATCTGCAACGAGCAGTATAAGCTCTGAGAGACATTTCTTCTTTTGTAGGTGCTCTAGGAACACTTATCTTATGTTGATTCTCTACTCCCAAAAGAAGAGTAGCAGCATTTACTGGATAAAAACAAAAGAAAGAATGTTTCTGGTTAAAGAATATTTATATATATTCTTAAATCCAACAATAAAATGTAACTTAAGAAGGCCAAAACAGAATCTATGCCCTGTGCCCCTTGCATCCTGTTTGCTCTATCTGCAAAATGTATCTCAAGTCTGAGCACTTCTTACCACCTTCACCACTATCTCCCAAATTCAAATGTTATATCTCTAACCCACACTAATGAAATAGATTAACTGGTTTCTATGCTCCTACCCTTTTTACAAATTAATAAAATGATAAGCCTCTAAAGAATGTGATTTTTTCAAATGAATTAAATTTTGAAATTTAATTTGAATATTTATGAAACACATTTTCTCTTATGAAAAAAACTAAAACTGGGTTTTGTTTTCTTTTGGAAAAAAAAAAAAAGTGGTCTTACAGGTCATTTAATCCAAAGGCTCGTCAGTGAAGAAATCTCATACACTACTTCTCTGACAAATACAAATTAGACTTTGCTTGAACACTGCAACAATGAGGATCTCACCATTTTAAAAGATACCCTACTTAATAGTTGGACAATTTGAATGTTTATAGGTATTTTTCCTTGTGTTGAGTTGAGATAGATCCCTACAACTTCTATGCAAAACCTGAACAAAAGTAAATTTCCTTCTCTTTCAGGAGAAAACACTTCAAGCCTTCTAAGGACACCGTCTCGCTTACTTGCCCCACACCCAGAATAAACACTGGAATGTTTTAAACATCCCCATCTTTATTGGATTGATCCCTCACAATCCATAGCTTGCCCGCACATCCTTTAAACTATGGTATTTAAAAGTGGAGACAATACCCCCAAAGTGGTCCACACAGGACTGTAACAAGTATTCTTCAGGATGCTACGCTTTACTAATGTAAGAAGACTGAACTGTGTTTCTTAGCAGCCATGTTTCACTGTTAACTCAGAATGAATCTGTGGTAATATAAAACCCATTCGCCTGAAAGGCTGGATATTGAATTGGCTATTGAGAAAATGAAAGCAAAAAGAGAAAGTAAATTTCAGTACTTTGAGTACAGAGTTCATAAAACTTCTTATCTATACAATCTTAAAGCATTCATGCCAATGAATTAGTGAACTACACCATTAACTATAATATAATAAATAAAATATATATAATTAAAGTGATAAAATTAATGTTAAAATTTCTATGTAAATGAGTATTATTTAAGATACATGTTTACCTTCAGAAATACTGGTTTTTACACTGAAGTCATCAGGAGTTAATATAAAATTTAGCCACCAAGTGAAGCCCTTTTCCTGCTTTTCCTTCCAGCGTTCATCATAAAATATGTTTTTTGCAGCAAATGGCATCGGGTGTCTAGGAATATCTAAGAATACAATTAGGTGCTGCATAAGAAAATTTCTTTTAAATTATTATATAATATATAGCAAAAAGCCATTTTTATTAACAAAACCACCTTTAAAACACAACAGTATTTGTCTTTCTATCACTTGCTGGAAAGAATTGAAAGAATTTGGGGCATGAAATGGAAAAAAAAGTAAGTGGAAAAGTATGGCAGTACTTCTCAGTCATTAAAAAATCCTAAGTCACTGAAGAGTTGATTTGAAGAAAGTCTGATAGAATACCCTAATTATAATTAGAATGCACACCTCTTCAAGGCTTTTATTTAAGAAAAATGTATTAACTAATTTCCATTTGATATGCAATTAATGCTTCATTCCATGTTAATTTTTCAGAGAGTTTAAAATAAACACTTACCTGTTTTTAATGGTTTTATGAAGGTCAAGTTGGATCGTGCCACAGCAACAATGGTTTTAGTCCTCCTGCTTGTTTTAGAACTAGAAGTTCTGCATACTAACGAATCTAAAATAAATTATAAAGCAGACTGAATAGCATTAAAAATAAACAAAATAAACTCTTTCAATAGGTAGCTGATAGACTGTTTTAAAACTAATGTTTGGGTCTCCGGAATCATAGTCTTTGAATAGAAAATACTGAGTGTCTACTATGTACCAGGTACCATGCTGTGAACTCAGCAGGCAATAAAACCAATTTCTGAAAGCTCTAGACCAGAACCCACAATTTATTTTGCATCTATAGAAGCTACAGTCCACATTCAACCATATTTTATCCTGTGCATATATTACTGACACTGTGCTAGGTGTTGAGGATGCAGAATTGAAAGATACAGTCCCAGCCCTTAGGAAGTGCTCAGCCTACTGTGGAAAAAGTTTAAAAAGAATCATAATACATTGCACAAGGGACAGCTCTATTTAAAGAGATATGAGAATACAGAAAAGGGAAAGCTAACTTTTCCTAAGAGGGTATGCCAGCCTTCCTAGGTGGGGAACACTTGAGCTGACTTTTGAAAAAAATGGACTAAGACAAGAGGAAATATCATCTGCTGACAGAAATGCTAATGTTGTGAAAAGCAATACAAGAAGAAATTGGAAGAGGTAGGAAAGAGATCAATATTGAAAATAAGAAGACAACTAACATTTGAATACTTAGTGCCAGGCACTATAGAAGCCTTTTATTATAGACTACCTCATGTATAATCACAACAAACCTATGAGAAGTGTACTATTAATATCCACATTTCATACAATTAGGATACTAGGGTTTAGAACAACTAAGCCACTTGCCACACAAGCTAGTAAGTGGCAGAGCTGGGATTTGAACCTGGGCAATATAGTTCCAGAGCCTGCATTATTAATCATTTTGAAGCATCTTGTGTGCCAGTGAAGGATGTTAATCCAGGGAAGTAACACAATGTGCTGGTTTCAATGTACTATGCCCCCCAAAATGACATTCTTTGATGCAGTCTTGTGTGGGCAGGAAACGTATTGGTGTTGATTGGGTTGGAGACTTTTGATTGGATGTTTCTGTGGAGATGTGATCACTCAACTGTGGGAGAGATCTTTCACTGGATAATTTCCATGGAGATGTGGCCCCACCCATTCAGCAGGTGTCTTGATTAGTTTACTGGAGCACTATTATAAGCTCAGACAGGAGTGAGCTTGCTACAGCCAAAAGGTACACTTTGAAGAATGCACAGGAGCTGAGAAGAGAGGAGCTGCAGATGAGAGACAGCTTGAAGATGGCCGTTGAAACAGACTTTTGCTCCAGAGAAGCTAAGAGAAGACAAATGCCCCAAGAGCAACTGAGAGTGACATTTTGGAGAGCAGCTGAAGCCTAGAGAGGAACGTCCTGGGAGAAAGCCATTTTGAAACCAGAACTTTGGAACAGACACCAGCCACATGCCTTCCCAGCTAACAGAGGTTTTCCAGACACCATTGGCCATCCTCCAGTGAAGGTACCCGATTGCTGATGTGTTACCTTGGACACTTTATGGCCTTAAGATTGTAACTGTGTAACCAAATAAACCCCCTTTTATAAAAGACAATCCATATCTGGTATTTTGCAAAAAGGCAGCATTAGCAAACCGGAACACACCCTCATTTATACTTTAAAAAACAGTATGGGCAATGGAATGAAAGGGGTCAAAATGAGATGCAAAGAAAACAAGCAAGCTACTACAGAGATCCAAGTTAGGAATGATGAGAATTAAAAGCAGTGGGCAGATTAAAGAGGAGAGTTATTTTAATAGAATCAACAAGCCTAATAACCAGTTAACTAGGAAAGTGATAGAGAACGAAAACTCCAAAATGATTCCCAGCCTATGTAGCCCAGTTGACTAAGGGAAATGGTAGGTGGTACCTACAAAGAAAAACGCAATGAAAGTTACAGCGGCAAATAAATAACTTATCAGAATAGCAGCAGTTCACTTTCTGAAAAGCAGGATACTCACCAGCTTATACTGCTACAAAATATAAGCAAAGGGCTAATAACTGCCATGAATATTAAGAGAAGTGATCAGCAAACTATGGCCCATGGGCAAAATATAGACTGCTGCCTGTTTTTTTATGACCCACAAGCTAAGAATAGTCTTTACATTTGTAAATGGCTTAAAAATTTTTAAAAATAACATTTTCATGACATAAACATGATATGAAATTCAAATTTCAGTGTCTATAAATAAAATTTTATTGAAACAGAGCCATACTCATTCATATTCACTGTAGCTTTCAAGCTAGTGTCAGAGGTGAACAGTTATGATAGAGACCACATGTACTGAAAAGTTTAAAATATTTACTATCTGACCTTTAAAGAAAAAGTGGGCTTACCCTTAATTTAGAGGGATCTCAAATCTACAACAGTGGTGAAAATAAGGAACATGACCAAATTGTGACATAATTATTAGGTTTTAATGTTCTTTGAATTTGAACATTTCTTAAGAAATTCCTTATTCTGAAACCTTTCAAAAACTAGCCCCTCTGCCTAGAACCACTTTATTCATTTAGAAGTCTTTCTTGGAACCATCTCATTCTTCCTTGTCATTCACAAAAAGCCAGGTAGGGTGCTTCCACTTCTGTCTTTCCATGATTCCCTGGGCATAGGTCAATCATAGGACAGAGAGCAACCCAAGGACAGAAATTATGCCTTTTCTCTGTATCCTTGGAACCTAGAGCTGTGCATAGCACACAATATGCACCTTATCAGCATAGAAAAACTGCCTTCTTTGCTTTCCTAGGTATGCTGGAATAAAAAGAAGCTATAACTGCTCTCAGTGAGTTACCAGCTATCATATAGATACACTAATCAAATATGTGTCCAATTCTCTTTAAATCTAGCAAAGTCGCTCAACCAGATAGCAGCCTCTAACTGTAGGTTCAAATGTCAACACTAGTTATTCCTTTGGTCATTTATTCATGCATTCAAGTCACATCATACATCTTTTAGGAGATGCAAAAAGATATATTCTTTACAATCAAAGAATTTATTTGGTCAGAACATAATTACAGGAAACAAGGAAAAGTATAAAAGCAAAGAATTATCAGGTAGGTACAAGATGTCTTATATGGTGTATACATAAACTCATATACAATTTATACATATTTGCTAAGAAAATGTTCCTAGAGGGAAAAGTCAGCAGGGAATAGAGTTAATAAAAGTTGATCATAATACTTGAAGTAAATTAAGAATCTGAATTAGTGAGAGAACAACTGATATGAATGCTAATAGGAGAATGCATAGACAGAATGGCAAGGGGACAAGCCATGCAGTGGAATAGTAATACAGCAGGCTGGATAAATTGAGATCATGTGAAGGACAACCTTAAATAACAGAATAACACGTTTGTAAATCATATGATAACGGCAGAAACCACTGACAGTTCCTGAGCAGGGGAATAAGAAAGCCATATATTGAAAACCACCTGGTGACACTACATTGGCACATCAGAATGTTGAGTCCAGTGGACCCCACTCTGTCTTCCATCACTGTCATTCTTGGTCACTTTCCAAAATAAAAACCTTACACTTATCTGTCCTCTCTTTACTCAAATCCCAATAATCTAGCAACAGATCGTAGAAATAATATTTATTTTGTAGTTAGGCAGACCTGAGTTGAAACTGTTGTCTCTATTTTATGGTAGCTCTTGTGACCTTGGGCAAGTTACTGGCCTTTCTGAGTCTGACAGAGGGATTTGGAGAGGGAATGCATTCTATAGACAGAGAACAATAAACTACAAATAACTTGAAGACAGAGCATGTTTGAGGGTTCAAGAATCACAAGGAAGCTTGACTGGCAGACGCATAGTGAGCAAGAGGGAAAGAGATAAAAGGTGAGGTTGAGAGGCAGGTGGTGATGATATAGATCTTACAAGTACTTGGACACCATTAAGAGAACTTTGGCCTTCAATGAAATGGGAAGACATTAGAAGACTTGGAACTGGAATGATAGGATCCAGCTAATATTTTAAAAGTATCACTCTGGTTGTTATGTAGAAAATAGGCCATATAGAATGGCAAGGGTAAAAACAACATTGCTGTATCTCCTGACACAGACTGGTCAAGGATGGTGCCATTGGAAGTCCTGAGAAGTCATCAGATTCTGAACAGATTTTGAAAGAGAAGACAGAATTTGTTGATGGACTGAGTTTGGAATCAGACAGAACCTGTATTTGAATTTATAGAGAAAGGGTGTGAGATAAACACAACTAAGGATGATTCAACATTTTTGGCCTAAGCAACAAAGAATATACAGGTATCATTTATTGAGATTAGACCAGGGGTGAATGTAGTGGGAGTGGGGACAGAAGGGACTTGTTTTTGGACAAATTAAGCAAATATGATCACTAGACAGACAATGTTCAGTGGAAATGTTGAACATGTGGTTAGAAATGAGTCTACAGACTAGAAGTCTATCCTGAACACATAAATGTGGGAGCTCTCCATGTATAGACAATATTGAAAGCTATGAGATCATGGAGAGAGTGAGTAAAAAAGGGAAAAATATTTAATGACTAAGCCTTCATGTCCTCCGAGGTTTAGAGGTAGGGGAGATAAGACGCACCCCTCAAAGGAAACAGAAGCAGCAGCCAGTGAGGTAAGAAAATAATCAGGAAGAGTGAGGATGGTAGAATAAATTGTTCCAGGAGGGTTGGGGTTCAAAGTATCAAAACATTTTCTAATAATTTGCTAATAATTCAAAAAGAAGATTGAGAAATAATCACCAGATTTAGCAGTGTGAAGGTCATAGGTCAACTTATAAGAGACATTTCAGTAGAGCTTTCATGAAACTGATTGACATGGTTCAACAATAGGAGAGGAATTGAAAACAGCTAAAATAAACAACTTTCAAAATGACTTTTTCTTAAAAAAAAACACCTTTTGAATCTTAGTATAATCTATATACAGAAAAGTACACAAATAAATATAAAGCTCAGTGAATTACCACAAAATTAATACCTGCGTTCTTTCAAGGTACTTTACTTAAAAGAAAGCAGAATGGAGCAGGAGCTGAAGGAATAATTGGAATCAACAGGTTTTGTTTTTAAAATGGGAATAATGACTGCATATTTGTATGTTAACGAGAGAAGACACAGAAGGGGTCATTTATATTATACTGAAGATGTGTGTGTGAGAGAGAGAGAGGGAATACAATTGTTAAAGAAAGATCCTTGAGTAGAAAAGCACAGAATCTGGTATATAAGTAGAGAGCCTGGCCCCATTTAGGTACATAGACATTCCACACTGTAATAGGAAAAAAGAAATAGGTAAAAATGCAGGTAGGGTGGTAGATGTTGTGGCAGTGCAGGCAAATTCTCTTCAATATTTCTATTTCCTGAATGAAATAGTAAGCAGATCATTAGCACAGATGAGAATCAGAGAGCACTGGCTCTGGAGCCAAAATGCCTTGGATAAATCCCAGCTTTATCACTACTTGTGTGAACTTAGGCAAATTACACAATTTCTCAATACATCAGTTTCATCATTTGTAAAACTGTAGTAACAACTCCATAAGGTTGCTGCAAGTATTAAGTGAAGTAACAGGAGAGCACTTAAAACTGGGTCTGACTGAGAAAGTGTTACAATAAATATTAGCTAGTATTATCAACTATGAGTGAAGAGGAAAGAGGTGTTAAGAGGTTTCAGGAAAGAGGGGAAAGATGAGCTAGTCAATAAACCAGGAAAATACAGCCAAAAAGAGTTAAGTGCTTACTTACATACAGTAGGCAGTTTGGATTGGGGTTGGAATTTTCTGGGCAAATACAATGAAGGAAAAGAGGGGTGAATGGAGTGGTTATGATGAATTATGGAATCCAAGCTGAGTGAGTAAGTGAGGAGATATGGGGAGTGAGGGTGGGGGGAAAAGGTGGTGGGATTAAAGGATTTTAGGTCTTAGAAAGTTACAAAAAAGTTGGAGTTGACTTGCTAGAGGAAATGCTGGAATCATAGAGAGGGTGATTGGAGATTGAGATACTTTTAGGAAAGCATGACCTAAGTAGGTTGTAACTAAAAGACCAGGGTATTGGAAGGATCTTCAACAAAAATTTTGAAATCAGAAGAATGACATTAGTAGTTTTGGAGAAGTTATAATGAACTGGATACAAAAATCTTAAGAATAATTTTTGATTGTAACAAGTGAGGGTATGGGTAGTATAGTCTGAAAAATAAGCTACAGGCTGTTTTGTTTTTATGTTCTTTCCATTTGTATGGAAGACAAGAGAAACAATAGTCTGGACATGGAAATGAGAAGCAAGGAGGTTCATTATCCCCACCAGGAGGCTGAAGGTCATAAGAATAAGAAAGAAAACAGACACAACTTGAGAGGATTTCAAGGAAAGTAGTGTTCAGCAGGGTAACAAAGTGCGGCAGTGTTTACAAGGGAGATATGATACTGAAGGACAGTGAGTCCAAAGTACACAGAAAGGTTTAAAGAACTAGAGAGATGTAAGGCATGATTGAAATTTGGGGAAGTTAAATAGAAATGAGATAAAATAAAATATAGATGCATGGTTCTAGGAGTCCTTTAAATTACCTGTTAAAATAACTAGGTAGGTTTGGTTTCCTACCTAGACCTTAATTGTCATATGAGGAAAATTTGATTAGTGGCACAGACAGTGTTAGTGAACCTGTGAGTAATAGAGAAGGAACAAAGATGTTTTCCCCCAAAGGAATGCAGGGCTCTGGGGAACTAACTTCATTGCTAATTAATGGGTGGACAGAGTCTGAGGGAGAATAATGTCACCAGAACACAAGGTATACAGAGGTCTCTTCATTCTTTCATATGGTATTATGGGGGCCAGGCACTTCACTGGGCCTTCCAATCAGGGCCTGGACTAAGGTAGGTCAAGTGAGTTATTTTCCCTTAAGCACAAAACTTAAGAGGATACCAAAAAACTCAGTAATCAAGATAAATATTCGAATGCAATATTTTTTAAAAAATCAAAATTAATGTAGAAAATTAATGAACAAAATATCAAAAAGTTTAAAAAGGATAGGGTCACTACTGTTTCAAAATTTAGCCCTACATTAACTACATTTGCTTTACCTTCCATTAGCAAATTGGTAAAAGTACAAATTAATACAAGCTTATTATTCGATTTACCATACCTAAAAAAAGGGAAAATATGTACTTTATTGGTATACTTTAAAGATTTTATAAATGAGACTCACCTGCTTTATTCTTCATGTTTAATTTCTCTTTATTGCTATTACGTTTTGAGACAGGTGTTATCACCTTTTTTGTTTTTTTAACAGTTGACGTTTTATATGCCACAGGAGAAAAATAGATTCTTTTGATTTCTTGCAATTCTGTAAGTTCTGTAACTGCAACCTTCGCATTTGTATCTTCCATGTTTCCATCACTCTTTCTCTTGCGAGCAACTGAAGCTATCTTTGAGGAAAATGGAGTTATTTCATTTTTATTCTCAGATTTACTTAAGATTGGATCTATAATTGGAAGATAAGAATGGAAAGCTTCTTTCTTTTTTTGATGATCTGTTATTACTTTTTCACATTCACCTACTGCACTATTGAGACATCTTTTTGCCTTTGGTTTATTAGTGTCAGTTTGGTTTTCTCTGGCACAGGTGGGCTTTCTTTTAGTAACAGTGGCAGAAAGTATTGGGCGTTTCTTAGGTTGTTTATTGTGGTTGTAGCTAGAAGTATCCTGAAATGCAGAAAATTTAGGATGATTTTGTTTTGTAAAACTGTAGTAATCTGACTTCATTTCTACAGTTTTGGGTTCTTCAAAAATAGTTTTGGCAGATTTTGAACACTGACTTTCGGGAAGACATGCTAAAAGTTTATTTGTTCTCCAATCTTGAGAAGACTCTGGGGCCTTAGAATTTTCATTCGATGATGATGATAATCTACATGTTTGCTGAGATGTACATATATATGCCATACTATCTTTTACAAATTGATTTGGTGATAGAATGGGATTAATTGATTCTGATTCTGGATCCCAATTTAGTCCATAACTATCATTTACAAAAGAGTCTGGACTTAAAATAGTTTGATAAATTTCATGTACAGTTTTTGATTCCAAATGCGTAGGTTTTGAATCATCTTTCACAAATTTATCTGATGAAAGACATGCCACTAATTCTAGTTCATTATTACCTACACAGCTATTATTGACAAAGGAATCTGGACTTAGGAAATTTCCTTGGCTTTGTGTAGTGCTCAAAGTTGAAGAATAGCCTGGGGTAAGAATAAGTCTATTATTCTCTTCAATTTGGCTATTAATATTATTTACAGAGTTAAAGGAAGTTTCAGTTATGATTTTCTCATTAAAATTTAAATCTTTTGAAATGTTGGCACCTTTTATTTTCAATAATTCCCCGTTTTCAGTTGCATGAAGAGATGTATAGGTAGTAGAATGATGTCTAGAAAGTGGCAAGCAAGTCTCACCATGGCCTTCTTTGAAAGAGGGGCTAGTAGATGATATGGGTATCCTATTTTCTTCAAGGATTAAAGAATGGTTTTCTGTTGGGGAACACCCTTCATTAATAGCCAAATTTTCACAAGCTTGTAATGGGCTCCTAACTCTGTGAACTTTTTGGGAAATACTAAATGTTTTATTAAAATTTTGGCTATTTGAAATCCTTTTGTTATGACTTGAAGAGGTTGAAACTTTCTTCTTATTAATGGTATCCCAAAGACTCCGCTGCAAAAATAAGCAAAATATACCAATTAAGTTGATAACTGTTGAATATTACCTTTAAATAAGCAAAATTATGTATGCTACTTCAAGCCAGTTAAAATAATATTAACTTATATTATTAAACATTTTTTAGAGCAAATCATAATGACTAAAATTTATTACCTTTTTCTTTTTCCGCTCTTCTGCATTTCCTAATAATATAGCTTGGTGTTTCAGCACATCATTTACAAGAAATGTAACAATCTCTCTTACTCGGCCTTCTTTGAATGGTGTCCAGTTAACAGAAATAATAATTTTTTCTTTAGGCTACAATTAAAAGAACACATTTTAAATGACTATGACAATAGTAATTCATAATAACTAAAATATGTTATATACAACTTAGGAATATACTCTATCCTCTCATTTCATCATATACAAAAAAAGCCACCTCCAGTTCACAGCAAAATACAATTATAATAAACTCTTAATTGTATAGGTAAGCAATGGAACAGATATTTGCCAAATCATTTTATTTGAGCATTTAAAAAATTTTTTGAAAAATCATGTATTGCTACTTCTTCACTTATGTCTAGTACTTCCATTTCAAATACAGTGACCCCGCATTATGAAGACTATCTTCAAACAGATACATAAAATGATCAACTAAATTTCATCTTCCCCCCAAACTCTTCTAAATTCCATATCATCAAGATCATATACTACTAATCTTTTAAATCACTTACTATTTTGCAGGCATCGGCACAAGACTCATATACAACTAATTTAATCCTCACATCCCTGAGAAGCAAGTGCTATGATTATGCACCTTTTACAGATGAAGTAACTGAGGTCCAGACAGCTTTTAAGTATCTTACCCAATCATACACAGCTACTAATTAGAACCCAAGCAGTCTGACTCCAGAGCTCCTACACCACACAGGTATATAGAATCACCTTTTCTGTCAAATGCAAAACCCTAGCATAACAAAATGATCTCTGTGTCTGATGTTTTTCAGAGAAAAAAAGACAAGTTTTTGTTTTAAAGAAGAAAGCATATAACATGAAATGTTACATGTTTTTTTTAAAAAAGTGAACATTAGTCTATAAAACAATAAACTCTAAAAGACAAAATAAAATACTTTAGTTCTACATTACAACAAAAAGGAATAAGAAAAGATATTATATAGATAGGAAAGAACTGTGTCTTCCACACAAAGGAAAGCAGGCAATCATTCACAGGACAAGGTTAGGGGGAAGTTTCTGAAGTGTAGAAACATGGGTTAGGCAAGTCAATGGACCTCATATTAGAGCCTCTTCTCATTGCCTTACAAAACAATTAGTCAACTACCAGACCTCCTCAGCTAATGGTTTATTTTCACACTTTCAGTAGTTCTATTAAATGGAAAGTCCACAGCAGTGATAACAAGAGCATAAATTCTCTGGGTTTTGGTGATGGGGATAAAACATGCTCAGGCTAATGCCATGCAGTAAGGGCTACAAGGGAGGTTCATGAAACATTTATAAAATTAAGTTTGATTCACAATTAAACCTACACTGACTACAAAGGAAAAAAAAAAAGGATTAAAATACTAACCTGTGCATACACATCACACATGCATGTTGAAAACAACCCTGGATAGATTTTTTTTCTGTAGACATTTAACCAAAACAAAGTTTTCTATTTCACCAGGAAAAGTAGCTACCCTGACTCTAAGGGTACACAGGAATGCTTCTTAAGATAACTGACAGGAAGCACTTAAAACGATACCCTAATGAATGAAATCTTTAAAAGAAAATATTGAGAATAAAAGTACCGACAGTCTATTAATTTAAAATTGCAAAAGTCTTTCACAGCGTTTGAGGTCGATTGAAGATGCTTCTCTAGTTAATAGAGAAGGCTGTTAAAAATGCTTCTAGAGACGCTGCATGCGCGCGTGTTGATGTGCTATCACCACCCAAGTTACCGCCAACCCAGGTATACAGCGGGCAAGTCTTCACCTATAGTTAGGGAAAGGAATTGTCTTCATTCTCTAAGGGTTTTCCGAGCCGCACCCCTTCCTGAGGAGAGGGCCGGAGAAAACCGAGGAGGGCGCCGACCCCGGGCGCGCCCTTCCTACGACCTACCTGCAACACGAAACAGCGCTGCGAGATGCTGAAGCCCCTGTCCACGGCGGGAAAGCGGGAGATCTTCACTTCTGCCACCTCCTCATTAGGATTGTCCAGGGCCAGGGGCAGCGTCCGAGAGGCTCCGAGGCGAACATCGCCGAAGCAGAGGAAAGGCGACTTGCAGAAGTGGCTGAGAGACAGGACCGGCGGGGAAGCCGCCTCCTCCTCGGCCACGGTGTTCCGCAGCCCAGCCGGCGGCCCGGGTTCGGTGGGACTCCGCTCCCAGCAGCTTCGCCCGGCACGCCGGGTCGCCATGGCAGCTTGGAGACTCCGCCCGGATCTCCCTCCTCCACTCCCACGAAGCTGCTCAGCACCAGGGAGCCCCGAGGAACGCCGACGGCTTCCCCTGAGAGTCGACTGTGCAAGCTAATTCGCCCACCTTTCTTTTACAGTTGCCGAAACTCCACAAAAAAAGGAAAGGGGCTCCACAAGTCCGCAAACCCGAAAGAGGAGCAAAACCAGTGCGGCTTTCTGTCTGTTTAAACTTCCCGCCTCCACCAATGGGCACCTCCGGGTACCGCCCACCTGATCGAAGGACCAATCAGTGCTCAGCATAGGCCACTGACCAATGGGACGGCAGCGCTTTATTTAAATAATGAAACAGGCAGCTAGTTGCTCTCTACCGAGAAGCGAAAAGAGGAGCGGAGTTTTGGCGGTCTCCTGAAATCCACAACTTAAGAATTGAAATTCTCCTTTAGATTTTGTAAACAGGTTGTGTTGAAGGGAAGAGAGTAACAGCGTTTCCACAATAATTGTTGTAATTATTACAAATGTCCGGGACAACCTTAGGTAAAAACGTTAATTAGGCAACAGTTGGTTTAAATCTTTCCTCTCATCCAATATACCCCGTCCAGAAATGACTTAGCTTCACTCTAGCGGCTTCCTGGGGCTGAATGGGAGAAATACGAAGAAACTTAAATCGATAATGAGCCTGAGCGTGCTTATTTCAGTGACTGACGACAGCAGGGACTCAGTAAATTTGCATTCTGATTCTTACCTCGGGATACTGGAAGCCATGACAATGGATAAACCAATGAAACTTGAGATTCCCTAGTAATTCATAATTGATCAAGCAATGCCTTGGATAAATAAATTCTTGATTTTCATTTTAATTGTAGGTTTCTAATAGGAATAATTATTATAACTTATATAGCATTCTTGTACGCCAGGGATTGTTTTAAGCACTTTACATATTTATCTCAACCTTCACTTCAACCCTATGAAGTAAGTACCATTTCTATTTTACAGATGAGGAAACTGAGGGACAGAGAGGTTAAGTAATTTACCTAAAGACATACAGCTAGTTAGGAAGTAGTACATCCAAATCTACATCAGCAGTTTGGCTCCAGTCTTGGTTTTACTTACTATACCATATCGTCTCTAAATTTATTGTAGCAACAAAAAATAAATGTATAGATGGGTGTATGGCCCCCAAAATATGTAGAAAGAAAAGCCCATGAGTGGAAAAACAAAAACAAACTGAGGAGGCTGAGATATGAAATCAGACTCAATGACACTTTAATTTGGCCTAAGATTGAACCCTGTTATCTTCAACAATATTTAAACAAAATTATTCTTGAGGTTTCTTTCATTCTTCAAGATTGACACAAAATGATAACACTACTTTTGATACATTAAAAAAGCAGTTTTAATGGTTGAAGTTGTTCTCAACCATTTAATTTACTGAAAGGAGATTCTGCTGTGGTGCTTGATCTAGGAGTAACTATTCTTTGTTTACCTAGTTATGGTTTTATTTGTTGTTTTGCTCTGTATTGGAAACACAAAGTTTTCTACATTATTTTTGGTCAGAATTGTGGTTCAGTTTCCTTGTGTTTGTAGCAATATGGACATTGTCCTTCTAGGATTTTGTTTCCTCATCATGGAGAAAAGAGAACTTTTGATTATTTTTCATCATGAGAGTAATCTGTAAGGGTGTGTATGCTCAGGAGCCACCGGATCTAAAGACATGTGTAAATGATATCCAAATACATAAGGTGCCAGATACTTCTTTTTCAGATTCACAAAAGCAATCCCCCACCACTGAACTCCATTCTCTCCGGGGGCTTGATGAAGGCTAACCAATCTGATGCATGTGTAGGCAGTAGTCCCATGGACTGGCACTTGTAAACAGCCAATGCCAAACCCATAAGGTTCCCAGTGAGATAGACTAAACCCTGAAGAAACTTCTGGCTTGAACTTTCTAGCATCTTGAAAGTGGCTGAAATGGCCATAAGTGCCTGAATGGGTCTCAGGCCATCATACACACCATCATAGTAGGGAAGATGAGATAGCATTACCAGCCATATACATGATGAAGAGGTTCATGGGAATCTGTTTGAGGGGACCCAAAGCAATGTCCCAGCAGCGCTTCTCCACCAGGATCTGGTCTGTCTCTTGCACACTGGTATCAGGCACTTGCTTGTCCAAGTAACAAACTCAGTACAAGGAATCTCCCTGGCCACTGCCCCGGTCACTCCAGCCCCTGCTGCCTCCTTCAGGACTGCTCAGCTCAATGGGCCACTTGAAGCACCAGCCTCAGTTGGCCACCAGGCCCCCTTGGGCCATCATGGCAACAGTCACCTCCCAAAGTCATGAAGCCTCTCACTCCAAAACAACTCACAGTTTTACTTTTAACAAAAATGTAAATATGAATTACAATCATTTTCAAGTACACTTAATATATGTTTACTACTTTATAGTTATTCCTCAAAATTAATACTGTAAATATAAGCCCTCTTAAGGTTAAACAAATCACTCAAATATTTGTTTCAACTCTTTCAACATGTGATAGCACAATTTTGGTCATATATGCTCATTCTTCATAGTTTTTCTTCATAAAGCATGGGTGTTTTCTATTTTTAAAGAAATCAGAATGAACCATACTAGAAATTTTTTATTTGCCCCTCCTCTTCCATGTTCCTCCCTTTTCCAGCCTGTTCTTTGCTATGGGATGCTAACCTGTATTGGCTACATCAGCAGGTCTTCTTACTCTGTGGCTTCTGTTTTGCTTCAGCCAGTGGGAAACTCCTCAGAAGATTACAGGGAAGAAGAAAAGGAAAGGAGAAAAGGAAAGTTAGAGATTATATCCTCCTCCCTCAGTTTCCCCTCCCTAAGTTGGCTGCCTATCAAAATTAAAGGTCACACTTAGTTATACAGGAGTCCTCTTCATATGGCTCTCTTCCCTTATCCCTTTAGATCTAGGTATGGGAATCCCAAGTCGTTACTGATCCCATGGTACTGCACTTAATGGTTTCCCTACATCCTGGTCACATCTTTATAAATAGTTCCTTTATTAAACTTTCCCTGAATTACACTAAACTGGAGTTGGCCAACAGTTTCCTCTGGGACCCTGACTGATTTAATAGAAATGGCCTCAGGGAACACCCCCTCAAAATGGAATTCTGGAATTGAGTTACTCATATTTGAAGAGCGAGGGATAAACTCTTGCTAGGAAGAAACACATGATAATCTGAGGCATGCAGTACGACATCGTGATTACGTTACCACTTACAGTAGCATGAGTTGAAGTGCAAATGGAAAGTAATTCACTGGAAGATCAAGTAGCTGTGGCACATACTTGTTATACCAACACTTTATGATCATAAAGATTATAGTATTACCTGGATTCACCTGACTGCTCTAGAAAGCATACATGGGGAAAAAGAAAATTTAAATCTATGAACATTCAAACATACAACTGAGAACACATTTTGAGAAGAAGGCCTCCATGGAAGCTCTGAAGAAGTCCTCCATTTCCTGTAGTAAGGGAAGACATGGCCAAGGAATAAGCTGCGAGTCTGATAATAAATCCTGCAGTCCTAATTAAATGCTCAACCCTGCTAGCTCTCTTAGGCTAAGGTAAGAGATCTGATGCGGAAGGAGTGGGAGTGTGGGAAAGGGCATGGTGGCATTTGGGCTAAATGAATAAGACTTAAAACTATAATCCATCATATTTCCTTAAACTTTCTTTGCCAGCAGAGGATGCCCCCTCCACCCATCCCTGTCTTTCAGAACTGCAGCTGGAACAGCACCTCAGAAGCCAATGACAATTTCCTGCATGACCTTTCAAATCCCAAAACCACCTAGACAGAGAGGTAAGTGTTCTGGGAGGAAATAGCCTATACATCAAAAGAGTTACAAGACTTTACCAATCTAAAGTGGATTCTAATGGGGTTAGACCAAGGGGACAAATGATAAGGAATAACCAGCCCCAATTTTTGTCATCGCTGCACTTTACCTATTTAATATGTTGGCTCAAGTACCTGGGAATGGCTTTAATAGCCTGCTAGATTCATTAATTGAAAGCTGGACTAAAAAGTGGTTCATAGTCAATTAGGAGAAAATGCTGGAACCTACCTGGTATTCAGTAAAGAGTCTAAAGGCTCAAGATGGGAATGTTGTGACCACAGACATAGGGGACTGGTGGTTTGATGGGCTGAGCCCTATACCACAGGATTTACCCTTGGGAAGACTGTTGCTGCAAAGGAGAGGCTAGGCCTCCCTATAATTGTGCCTAAGAGCCTCCTACAAAATGCCTCTTTGTTGCTCAGATGTGGCCCTCTCTCTCTACCTAAGCCAACTTGAAAGGTGAAATCATTGCCCTCCCCACTACGTGGGATCAGACACCCAGGGGAGTGATTCTCCCCGGCAACGTGGAATATGACTCCCGGGGAGGAATGTAGACCTGGCATCGTGGGATGGAGAACATCTTCTTGACCAAAAGGGGGATGTGAAAGGAAATGAAATAAACTTCAGTGGCAGAGAGATTCCAAAAGGAGCCGAGAGGTCACTCTGGTGGGCACTCTTACGCACAATTTAGACAACCCTTTTTAGGTTCTAATGAATTGGGGTAGCTGGTGGTGAATACCTGAAACTATCAAACTACAACCCAGAACCCATGAATCTCGAAGACAATTGTATAAAAATGTAGCTTATGAGGGGTGACAATGGGATTGGGAAAGCCATAAGGACCACACTCCCCTTTGTCTAGTTTATGGATGGATGAGTAGAAAAATAGGGGAAGGAAACAAACAAACAAAGGCACCCAGTGTTCTTTTTTACTTTAATTGCTCTTTTTCACTTTAATTATTATTCTTGTTATTTGGGTGTGTGTGCTAATGAAGGTGTCAGGGATTGGTTTAGGTGATGAATGTACAACTATGTAATGGTACTGTGAACAATCGAATGTACGATTTGTTTGTATGACTGCATGGTATGTGAATATATCTCAATAAAATGAAGATTTAAAAAAAAAAAAAAAAAAGATGGGAATGTTGGAGTGCACTCAAATATGCAACCTTTTCGGCCAACCCTAAATACATAACTTCTCCTCCAAGAAGATTCCCTTTACCAAGATCTTAAGAAATGCATTTATGAAGGGGATGCCAATCTCCAGCATCCTGGAAACTGCCTGTGGTGTCTGTCTTCTGTAGGCCAGAAATGATGGCAAGGGATGCTATTATGAAAATGAGTTCTCTGATCTCAGAATGAATGACAAAACCCTTAAGTGATCAAGGCCACTTAATACTGACACTTAATAGACAAGTAATAGCACTTACCACAATATGCCAAGGACTGAATTTGTGATCTATGGCAATGTCCAATTGATTGCCATGCCATATATAAGCAGAAAAAATGTAACTGGAGTCACTGTTGCAGAGATTCACAGCCTCTTACACTGTTCCTGGACCTAAGCCAGTCCACAAACCCAAATCCCCTTGACTAAGGAAATCTGCAGGTATTGATCTAGAAAATACTTTTTACTTGTTTTTTTCCCCATTCATTTAATAAGGAAAGCCTGAGGCAGTTTGAATTTATGTGGTGGGACAATACTATAGCATTACTGTCTTGCCTCAGAGCTAGTGAACTCTCCTGCCTGTGCTGTAATATTGTCCAGAGGGACCCAGATCTTCTAAATATCTCCCAGAATATTACACTGGTCCATTACATTGATGACATTTGCCAATTAAACCTGGTGTGCAAGAAATAGCTGTCAAGTGTGATTGTGAAGACCTTGTGGATCACACCCCCTTTATCTAGTGTATGGATGAGTGGAGGAATGGGGATAAAAACTAAAGGACAAATGGGGTGGGATGGGGGGATGATTTGGGTGTTCTTTTTTCACTTTTATTTTTTATTCTTGTTCTGGTTCTTTCTGATGTAAGGAAAATGTTCAGAGATAGATTGTGGTGATGAACGCATAACTATGTTATCATACTGTGGACAGTGGATTGTATATCATGGATGATTGTATGGTGTGTGAATGTATTTCAATAAAACTGAATTTAATAAAAAAAATCAGTTATAGCTGTAAAAAAAAAAGAAAAAAAGAAATAGCTGTCAATAATTGTGAAGATCTGAGATTTTATCCTACTTGCAAGCTTCACGAATGTTGGCGGTAGATATAAGACTCTTAAGATATAAGACTCTTGGGTTATATGCAAAGGACTTTATTACTCATGGAAAAAGCAGTAGCCAGAATATCAGCATGTACATTTGCATTGGTTCCCCTGCTTCCCCAGGTCTCATGGGGACAATACAAAGGGCCCATGACGGATGCCTGCACACAGTGGGCTGCATTACAGGAGAGGATCGCTAAGCTGGGAATAGATTTTTTTATAGCACTTTGTTGGGGGTGGGGGAAGGGGATCACCTCATCCTTCAAACTTGATCCTGAGAAATGGCCTGGAGAAAATAGTAGTCAGGGTCTTGCATTCTTGGCCTACATAGCAAGAATGTGTAGGGTTACTCAGAACATGATGAACAGCCTCTCCCAGCAGTAGCAAGCACTCTAGATGCCAGTAGTAAAATAAATGCAGACCAGAAGGAGAGAAACTCTGTGACAAAGTTCAGGGTTCTGCCACACTGATAAAGTTTTTAGGGATCCAATGATATGGGATAAGTCAGGATATCACTTCTAAAGTGCGAGGCAACTTGCTGTACCATTTGGAAGGTCTCTTTCCATTTTAGAGGCAACTCATATTTTATTAGGTCATGTCTCTCCAACCCATTTACTTAGTAACTTACAAGACATATTTTTGAGAGGGGCCCAGAGCAAATAAGGCCTCTGCAGTAGGTCTGGGATGCAATATGCACTGCCCTGTTACTTATGCTATATGACCTAAAATACTTAATGTACACAGCAGTCAAGAGACATGGAATAGAACCTCTGGCAAGTTTCAACAGAAGCATTAAGAACAAAATGCCAGGTTTGAGAATAAGACTATGCCCTCTTCTGCAGACAATCATTCACCATTTAAAAGCAGTTCCCACTCGATCATGGGACATGCCCTTGTGAAGCTCGTTACTGCAAAGGAGAGGCTAAACTTGCATATAATTGTGCCTAAGAGTCTCCCCGAGTACCTCTTTGTTGCTCAGATGTGGCCCTCTCTCTCTAACTGAGCCACCTCGACAGGTGAACTCACTGCCCTCCCCCCTACGTGGGACCCGACTCCAGGGGTGTAAATCTCCCTGGCAATGCAGAATATGACTCCCGGGGATGAATCTGGACCCGGCATCGTGGGACTGAGGGTATCTTCTTGACCAAAAGGGGGATGCAAAATGAGATGAAATAGTTTCAGTGTCTGAGAGATTTCAAATGGAGTCGAGAGGTCACTCTGGTGGACATTCTTATGCACTATATAGATAACATGTCTTAGGTTTTAATGTATTGGAATAGCTAGAAGTAAATACCTGAAACTACCAAACTCCAACCCAGCAGTCTGGACTCCTGAAGACAATTATAGAATAATGTAGATTACAAGGGGTGACAGTGTGATTGTGAAGACCTTGTGGATCACACCCCCTTTGTCTAGTGTATGGATGAGTAGAAAAATGGGAATAAAAACTAAAGGACAAATGGGGTGGGATGGGGGGATGACTTGGGTGTTCTTTTTTCACTTTTATTTTTTATTCTTGTTCTGGTTCTTTCTGATGTAAGGAAAATGTTCAGAGATAGATTGTGGTGATGAACGCATAACTATGTTATCATACTGTGAACAGTTGATTGTATACTATGGATGATTGTATGGTGTGTGAATGTATTTCAATAAAACTGAATTCAATTAAAACAAACAAACAAACAAACAAACAAAAAAAAAGCAGTTCCCAGTTTTGCTACTAGATCATGGTGGAGACTTAATGCAGATCATAGGATAATAAGTTTGTGTGAGCCAAAGTACCCAACAGCAACTATTTTATAATCGAGGTATCAGCAAACTATGGCCTTTGAGCCAAATCTGGTTCACTGCCTGTTTTTTGTTGTTGTTGTTTTTGTTTTTTGCTTTTTAAAAATTTTTATTTTGAAATACTTTCAAACGTACACGACAGTTGAAAAAATAATACAAAAACCCAAATGGGGAAATCCAACATACCCCCCCCCCCAGATACCCATATCCACTAACTTTTAACATTTTGCACATTTGATGTATCATTCCAACATCATCCATCATCTATTTATCTATCTGTCATATATCACTGCCTATATTTTTTGTAAAGTTTTATTGGAACAGATAAACCCTTTCATTTATATACTGCCTATACCTGCTTCGCACTACAATGGTAGAATTGTAGAGTAGTTGTAACATAAATCCTAAGACCTGCAAAGCCTAAAATATTTACTATCTGACCTTTTACAAACAAGTTTGCTGACACCTAATCTAATCCAAAGAGCTGTTATATAACAAAAGTGGCATATAAGACCAGGCTTGAGCATGCTCAGGATATTCAAGAACACAAACAGTTGACTCAGATTCCTATAATATCTCTTCCTTCCATGCTGCTTGTCTCTCAATCTACACTTGTGGTAAATTGAGGAGTTCTTATCACTATTTACAGAAAAAGAAAAAAGCATGGTTTATGGATGGTTCTGTACAATAGGCCAGATGAGAACAATGCTGCACTACAGCCTTCTTTCAGGGGTGGATCTAAAAGATGGAGGTGAAAGGAAATCCTCTCAGTGAGCAGAATTTTGGATGGTACATATGGTAGTTGATTTAAAAGGAAGTAGGTCTGTCCTAAGGTAAAGCTCCCTGTTGATCCATGGGCAACGCTAACAGGTTGGTCAGCTGATCAAAGCTTTGGAAAAAACAAAATAGAAAATTAGTGACAAGTAGGTCTGGAGGAGGAGAGGTATGTGAATGCACCTCTTAAGATAGTTATGGAAAGTTCAGAAATTTGTGTCCTTTGTAAATGCCTATCAGAAAGCATACATGGCAGAGAAGCTCAATTATCAGGTAAACAAAGACCTATCCTGTGGATGTCAGCCTCTTTCCTAAGCATTGTTTGATCAAGTGAGTCCATTTACCAAGTGACCAGGACAGCAGTGATGGAAGCTATGATTGGGCTCAAACATGGTCTCCCCCACACCAAGGCTATCTGATATGTCACAGCTGAGTGCCCAACCTGCCAACAACATAGGCCAGTGCTGAATTCCAAAAATGACTCCATTCCCCAGTAGGACAGCCAGCTACCTATGGCAGCTTGATTAATACATTAAACGCTTTCATCATAGAAGGTGCAATATTTTGCATCTCTGGGATAGATGCATTTTCTGAATACAGATTGCTATACCTACCCCACTATATATGGAACTTAGTGAATCTGTGATGGCTTTCAAAATATGCCCACAAATATTCTGTACTCCTCTTTTCAAGAGGGGATGCTTAATTTGTCTTGAATGTCGGTTGGACTTAGTGACTCACTTCTGGCAAAAATAATATGGAAGTGATACAATATCACTTCCACGATTAGATTATTTAAAAACTGTAACTTCCATCTTGGGAATGCTCTCTCACTCTCTTGCTTTCCTGGAGGCGTGGGGGAGGCAGATGTCATATCACTAGGCAACCCTGTAGAGGAGCCATGTGGCAAGGAACTTAAGCCAGCAGTCATGTGAGTGAGCTTGGAAGATTATCCTTCCCAAATTGCACCTCTAGAGATTACAGCCCTGAGTAACAGCTTGACTGCAACCTCATGAGAGACCCTGAGCTAGAACCACCCAGCTAAGCCACTCCTGGATTCCTGACCTACAGAAACTGTGATGTAATAAATGTTTGTCTAGACTACAAACTACTCTAGTTTTGGGTAACTTGTTACATAGCAATAAATACCTAAGTAACTTGTACAATACTGCCTCCAATCAGAAGACTCATTTTGCAGAAATGGGCTCATGCCCACAGAATTTACTGACCTTCCAACATTCAGAAATAGCTGCCTTGACAGAATAGAGAATGGCCTGTTGAGGGCTCAGTTATAATGCCAGATGAGAGACAATACCTTGCAAAGTTGGATTATTGTCCTATAGAGTACCATTAAACCAGCAACTGTACCTCCCTTGGCCAGAATCATGGGTCTCAGAATAGAAAGGGAAGAGGTTAAAGTGGCTGCTCTCACTATTATACTAATAACCGATCAACAGACTGGCTACACTTCAGATTTCTCTCCAAAAAAAATAAAAAATAGCATAAAAAACTTCTTGAAGCAATAATAGTCACTATTAACATTTGAAAATATATTAGTTAGCCACATAAAAAATATTAAATAGCTTAATACATTTAATATATAAAGTATTTCAAAATAATACCTAGATTATAAGAAACAAATAAAATATAAATAAATGTGCCCCCAAGATACTTGGTTTTCCATTTATTCATGATCTTTGCATTCAATTTTTAAGGAGGCATGCATGCAGAGTACTACATTTCCATGCTGTGAAAATGTAATTCAATAAGACCTGGATATGCTTTTATTAAGACCAAAGAACTTTACATTTATTTTAAATATCAAAATAACACAAAGGACTATAGTTCAGTATACAATACACTTCCTATTCTTCACAGAGAACTGAATTTTTCTATAAAGACAGTTGTACTTAAGAAACATGAGACAACCTAAATAGCTATAAAACTCACAAGATACTTTACACACAATGGACAAAATGATGACTTTTGATATTTTAGGTTTTTTCTTTGTAATTGCCTTTAAAAGTATATTTAATAAAAAAACAAAAATTATGATTTTTAAACTGAAAACTGAGATCAAACACCTTCACTTTAATGTACATTATAAATCCCTTTAATATGAACATTTAATAAACAACGTAGAGCAGCTAAATGCAAAATGTCCACCTTGGTACTCGTTTTTTGGCAGCCACACTCAATTGTAATACAGTTTTATCTATAGGGATAAAAAGAGTCCAATTACTGGAAGAAATAAGAATTTTGCAATTATACCACAGTACATTGTCCAACTTCAGAGCAAGCAGGAATATCAAAGGTGCAATAACAATGAGATATGTACGTGCTCTTCATTCAAGAAATATCCTAGAATCTTCAACAGTAATGCAAGCACTGAATTACTTCTCTATCCAATAATTTGAAAAAGTTAAAAAGAGGTTATCTCAATTTCTGTATAACCTCTAATGCTCTAAACATGATCCTTAACTTCTCTTTATATAAATGGCTGGAGAGACTAAATTGAAATCGGGGGTTTCCATTAGCCACAGCCTTAAGATCATTACACATCAAATTGAAGCATGAAGAGTGGAAAAAAAAAACAAAAACATTTTCTCTTAACCAAAACTTACTTTCTTTCTTCTTCCACACAGCCTAATCCTATTACTTCTATCTTATTAATGCTGCTTCCAAAGAGGAAGAGCAGAAAGCATGCTAATAGTCTAGGGTAAAAGAATCTTTAAGCAGAAATAATGTTAGAAGAAATAAGGGGGAACCCCCCAAAAACTACTACATACCACACCAAGAGAGAAATGTGCAAACAAAAGGGATAAGATATAATTCCCAGAAATTGATAATAAGTATTCTCACATTATCCATCATCACTCTAATAGCAAGTAACATTTCACATAATAGTATTTTAAGGTTTAAAAATGCAACTTGTTCCATATTAAAAAATCCATTTTTAGTCATTTTAAATTTGGCACTGAATTATAGAATAATCCAAATATAACTTTGTTTAAAAGTCTTAATTTTTCCTGAGTTTGCCAACTCAAGTTATATGTTGGTTGGGATGTTGCTGTTCCTAATGAGAATCTCATCTCAAACTCTTAACCTCTTGTTCAGTTTTAGGCAAAGTGAAATAAGAAGCCATTCAGCACAGAGCTGTGTGGTTGCAGTAACTGGTAACATAAAAAAAAAAAAAAAAAGGGCAGGGGTTCAGAGAGAAAGACAGAAAGGCAGACACACTACTCTTATTTTATTTTATTTATCAGATTCCTCTAGTAAGTCTCTAAAGTCAGGCCCAAGAGTGGCTTCACAGTAACTATAAAGGCCACAGTAGAGATAAAAATTATGATGCACAAATCATAAAAACAAATATTCATACTAATTCTTAGTGCCAGTTTCCCTATATAAACATACAGCAACCTAAAAAAAAAAAAAAAAAAAAATCACTGCCTGTCCAGCAGGCAACACAAACTTAAGACGCATAACAATAACAAAACATCATTTATTAACCAGTACAATCTAGCCAGTAGAATCAACTGTAACTACAACCCATTGAAAAGGCACAAAATATTTAATCAAGAAAAGAATGGGCATAAAAGGACACTATCAAATAGCTAATGCCCCAAATCTGACTTTTCATCAATGATACATAAAAGAGATATGGTAGGAAGAAAACTCAAGCTTATAAACATACCAGTTTGTGTTTTTTAATTTGTTTGCATTATAGAGTGAAAAGCAATGAATGGTATTTAATTACGTATTACCCCTTAACTAACAGTTTACAGTCACCCTACAAAGCTGTTTTGACACTTTTAAAATTTGATAGAAAATTATTAGTGTACCTATTTCATGACCTACCATCACTTAAAAGAAGTCACTTAATAAAGCACCAGTTTAAAACCCTAATATTATTCCTCCTCTTCTCCCCAGCAATAAAGGTCTAAATTACTTGAAAGTATGCAATGACCATGGCATTTACAGTTGTTGGTTAAATTTTGCTGGAGTGAGGAACAAACTCTAACCTTAAATGGTATTTTTAGGCTGCAAAAAAATAGGTGGTGTTTCTTACAAAAATAACCTCAACTTGACTTAAAAAAAAAAAATTCTAAGGCAAAAATTAATAGTGTATTGTAAAAAATAAGAATTTTTAGCATTTAATAGTGTCTATTTAAAAGATAACACTCAACTAAACTGAGGAAAACTGAGTAATTTTACTTATAAACTGTTTGTCAGTATGACAATTCCCAGAGTATTTTCTTCTGCTCTTATTTTTATACATATAAACACAAACACTTAACACCTAGTCTCAGTATTCAAACTAACAATTTCTTTTTTAAAATCCATAACCCTAGGACTTGAACTGTGCTTCTTTGGACAAGCATTTATTCACACAACAAAGAATTTAAATTATTTTGATCTATTTATTATCTACTAAAAATCTTTGGTGCATTTAAGTAAAAACTGATTAGGTTAACAAATGTCTGTACTTCATAAATTATTCAATTTACAGATGAAGTGCTAACTGCTATCAGCTAAAAATTAATTTAAATAATAAATTATGCTCATAAAATAAAAAATTCTGAATGAGGCTAAACTTAATTTCAAGATTCAAACTTTAAGTATAGTTACAGAAATAATGGATTTTAGAGTTAATGGAAACTTGTCCAAAATACTCTAAAGCAAACGTTAAAAAAAGTCAACTAAGAGGAGCAGGCCTCAATTCATGTTTTGTTGTGCCAACTTCAAAACTTACATACATTCAGTTTGCCCAAATCCATGAGGTTTTCATAAATTTAAAATTTTCTATAGTTTTGGAATTAGAGGCAGCAGATATTTTTGGTCCCCCTCTGAGACCATTTCTTCATAAGAATTGTATGACCTACCTCCAAGACTGTTTAAATTAGAGAATGTAGTGCTTGACACATAGTAAGCACTCGTTAATGCTAATTTTCTTGCACTTTCAATTATTGACCATGTGAGTTTAATTGAGTCCCTTATCTTAACCTCAGATTCTTCATCTCTAAAATAGGAACACAGCATGTCCTTTCTATTTCAGAGCTGCTTATGAGGTTCAAATGAGACAACATATGTGAAAGCATTGTATAAAACAGTAAACCACTATTCAACTTTAAGTTACATACAATAATAACTAAATACAAATGTATTTCACTTTACATAAGAGATGTATTTCAGAAAGTTCCATGTAAACCAATTCCTACAAATCAAATCGTACATTAAAGCATTAGGATATTATTATTAAAAGAACCCTAATGTAAATACCTTCAAAAGGAAAGTATTCTTTTCAATGTGAAAATGCAATACCCTCTTTTTCTGCCACCCAATATACACATACCATTTGCCTCTTTAGAAATCCAATCTTTCCTACATTGGTTTATATGTAAGGCAGGGAACATTTTTAGGTATGCTTTCTTTTCACTATAAGATTTTTAAAAAATCTCATCAGCCTTTATGATAAAAATCACAAAGACATGTATTTTTAAAAGTCAATTTGAAAGACAAACAGACTAATAGTACCTCATATAGTCAAGCTCAATCATGTCAGTATCCCAGATATAATAGTTTTACACAAAAGTAAATAAAAATACTGAAAAGAAGAAGAATTAATACATTAGTTATATCTACTGGGCCTAGAATAATTACACCAAACCCTGATAAATGAGGCAAAACTCAGATTGGTTTGATTATGTGAGCTACTTTGGTTAACTGCCTCAATTTTCCTGTAAAGTACCTCCATTTGTTAAGTGCTTCAGCAAATAATTTTCTCCATTATTAAGTGGCTAAATTTTATTTATTAAAAGTTCATTATTTTATTTGTGATTTTTTCACAAGAGCTGGGCCAACTTTACAGTTTACACAAAGAAAGTGCTTAAAGCAATTAGAAGTGTAAACAAGACTGAAAGGGAAAACTTTTAAACTGCTATTTTCCAGTAGTGTACATACAGATGACATGCTAAAAATAAATCATCCTGGCCTACCCTAATCTATCAGGCAACTCTACAAGGAAACATCATCCTAGTTTAAGATTAAATTGACTTGAAAATATTGAAAGTGCAGGTATTTAAAGTCTCTTATAATTTTCACTTACTTTTCCCTCAATTAATTTCAAATGAGGTTTTCCTGTAACTGCTATCTCCTTTTACCAAATCCTCAACTGTTGTCTCATACAAAAATAAAAATCAAAGATAACTGAAGATATTAGGTTTATGTGAAATGCAAAAATAAAAATCTGGATTATATGTAAACCTGTATACAAGTACTGGTTCCATTAGAAATCATTTAGTTGAGTTAGTAATTAATTTTATAATTTGTTTGGCACATTTTCTAACTACATGAAATATCTAGGTTCTGTTTCCCAGAGTTGAAAAGTAAATGAAACCAGAAGTCACTTCTTTAATTAAACCTCATTAGTTAGTTATAATTGACCCCCGCCCCCTTAGTAAGATGGAGATACTTGCTGGGATATATTGTTAATGTTCTGGGAAATACATGGCATAATACAAAAGACGAACTTACCTTGAAAGACATCTAATTAAAAATGTCATATTTTTCTTTTAACATATTTTCAACTTATATAATTTGAAATAATTTAATGTCTAGATTTATGTTTGCATTTCTTATTCATCATCATTGAAGCACAGGCAAGAACCAATTATCTGGATAATTATTTCAACCATGAATTTCATTTAACAGGCTCATTTTAGTTGCTTTAACTCTCTGGCTTTGAGTTTGTCCAAAGGATAATAACCTGAAATTATGGACAGATGGAAAAACAGGACAGAAATATCCAAGACTTTCTTATAAACTCAAATTCCTAATTTCAATTAAAAAAATCTGGATGAAATAATAATAAATCTTATATTAGAGTAAAGAACAGTTGCAATTATCAGTATACTCTTATATTTCTTCTTAAAAGCTACATGGTCCTTAAACTTGTTTGGAAGACAGGGAAGGGATAAAAGAATGAGATTAAAGAAGAATAAAAGTTTCCACTGATGATTTAAAAAAAAAAAAAATCATGTCAGCAGCTAATAATTTGAAAGTTTGAGAAAACAATAAAAATTGACACTAAATATTTTAAAATCATAAAAATGTTCACTTCAAATATTATTATGCCGCAAAATGTGTCCAAATATTCATGTTAAGTAAACAGAGATACATATTTTTCTGAATTTGAAACTCTTCTGAGGACTTGAGAAGCTAGAGAAAATGAAAAAAGAGCAGCCCTACTAATTGAAAAGTCATCAGTTCTTGGCTGCCATTAGTATATAACTATCAAAAAAGTCTGTGGAATGTTTAGATTTACTCATGAATGTTGTTCATTATTAGAAATATTTTGTACAGCGGTAGTGTTATCAAGTCCTAGTAATGTTCCAAGATAAGACTGTTCTCTAGGATCTAGCATTTGTTCAGGTTGGACTGGATGAACTATATTTGCAGGTTGAGGAGTGAGAGTATATTTTTCCAGAAAAGCTAAGTCAGTAGCTCGTGGATAATCAGTTGATTGTGGCTGTGGTGGAAGGATCTCATGAGATGATGGTGGAAGCGTGTTGTGCTGCACAAGGTCACTCTGAGTGTCAGGCATCTGAACTGGAACCAGTGTTACTGGAACACATACTTCAGCAGATACATTCTGCAACATAGTTTTGGCTTCTGATTGATAAACTTTGGGCTGATCCATATATTGTTTTGTTTCTGTTTGAAAGATTTTGTCATCAGATGAGTACTCCACTGGCAAGGATACAAGTTTTTCCTCAGAAGTACTGAAAGGCTCATCAGGAGATTTTATACCATGGACATGGTCAATGTGGTATTTCAGCTTGTCTTTCCGCTTAAATGTTGCATTACAGTGCTGACAGTTGAAAGGTCGGGCATCAGAATGAATAACCAGGTGTTTTGTTAAAGTTTTCTTAATTCTAAAAGATTGATTGCAAATTTGACACTTGTATGGTTTTTCACCTGTGTGGACAAAAATGAAATTAAGTGTAAAATGCACTCACTTGTTAAAACAATGATTTTAAGTAGCGAAATGAAGTAATAGTGCTGAGTGCCTGGCATATCATAAGTGATTAATAAATCTAGGCTATTATTATTATTGCTTGCTTTTATTCCCACTACAGCCACCTCGAAAGGTTTTTTTAAACTCAAACATCTAATTTCCACTCCTCCAAAAAGGATAAAAAGCACTCTGATTAGCCTGGTTCTTTGGATCATAATGAGAAACGGTGATACTTATCTCTAGCCTGAGGTCAAAATAAGGAGAGTTGATCAGGGAAAGAATGAGGAAGCTGGACCAGTTTTCAGTTCCTCCCAAATCAGCTTCTCACAATGTACTTGTATGTGTGTGTGTGTTTAATGTATGAAGCATTTTAAGTTCCTAGGTTAGCCATTAGAATAATGGCAACCCCTAATCATCCCTGGAAGCTGTGAATATGTTACTTTACAAGGTAAAAGAGACTTTGCAAATGTGATTATGGTTAGGGACCCTGAAATGTGGTGATAACTGTGGATTATCCAGGTGGGCCCAATCTAATCACTAGTCAAAAAGTGGCTTATGGACGAAGAATAGGTCAAAGAGAGGCCACATCAGGAAGAGGACCTGCCATTGTTGACTTCGAAAATGGAAATGAGGCTTTGTTATTTTAATTATCTTCCTTCCTGTCTCCATGTTCAAGTTGAAACAACAACATCAAATAATTTTCTGTTGAGTATTATTGTTTAATATTTTGTGGCCCACTGGAACTTTACATCCCCTTTATGGAAAATTTTTATAGACTGGGTTCCTGGTACTAGTAAATTTTCTACTTGTTTCTGGAATAACATCAATACTGATGTCACTACAGAGGAAGACAGAATATAATTTATTGTACTAAGGGTTAACTTTTCTGAAAGGGAAGTATTTCTAACTGTACATAAAACCCTGCATCAGATATTTAAGTTTACAATTGAATTCCTACAGTCAGAGATTAGATGAAAAACCTCATAGAAGAGTGTTTCGGAAGGAAAAAAAAATTTACACTTAAAAAATACAAGAACTATAAAGTTCTTGCTATGAATCCCTGGCATCCATATTTGCCAATGAAAGGTGTGTTCTCTGATTGTTTTTGAAAAATAAAAACACTAACATTACAAACACCACCAAGAAGGTTAGAGTTTATTTTTAAAGACAAAAAATAGCAGCTTTAAGTGTTGTTCTTTGTGACAGTACTAGTTATGATCACTTTAAAAGTGTCTTCACTTTAAAAGCTTTTATAAATGTATAGATTTTTTTGAACTCAGAGTCATCGTCAAACAGTCCAAGTGTGCAATAAATACTTTTAGGAAACTAGGACCCAGATAGACACATTGCTTTGAGAAATTTCTATTATAATTTTAGACATTTTCTATAGAAATTCAATATAGACAATAGAAACTTAAAAAGACAAAAATCCACAATGGAAATGCTGGCATTTGTTAAATGTAAAAAGCAAATCTAGATTGCTTCCAGATACACAAGGCAGAAACAATAGAAATTAATAATATAAACTTGATAAAAGGAATTATATAGACTAAAGAAACATACTTTCTAAATTGATGCTGTTTTGTAGTAAAATTATCTATTAAGTTAACAAATCAACAATAACTCAAGTTGGGTGTATCTCAAGATCATAAATCAGAGAACAGCGCAACAAAGGAAATGTCCCTCCAGGACCTACAGAAATGAGTCTTTTTTTCTAAGAGTAGATAGAAATAAAACAACACTCAAAAGATGCAGTATTTTACTATAATGTACCTAGTTGTGTGTTTTGGTGTTTGTTTTTATTTTGTTTTGTTTTGTATTACTGGAGGTTTGCAACTATGACTTTATGTCTTGCTTTTGTTTAGGAATATTCTCATTTTCTCAGAGTAACCTTTGAGCCTTTAGAATTAAAAATATCCCCTGGATGAGTTATTTTCAGACATAAAAAATTCGTACATGAAAAATGTAATTTGAGGCTTCCATTTCAGCCTTGACAGAGTAGCTTATATCATACCAGCTCTCTTTCTTGAGAAGAGGGAAAGATGAAAGATTAAAGAAAAAAACAAAACAAAACAAAACAAAATCTCTGTTGTTTGAAGGCACTGAAGTACAACCAAGGCAGCCAGGACAAGGAGCCAAGATTCTGGAGACAAAGGAAGGTGTGGAAGTAAGTCCTAGACAAATTTCTCTCCTCAATGTACTTTCAAATTCATGGATGAGGAAGTAGACGCCAGGCAGAAAATAGCAGCCTAGGGCTTGTGGAATTCACACTGGAGCAGAAAGACAAAAGTTTGAATTTGGTACTGCCACAGATTTGAGGGGGCAAGAGCTTATAAAGGAAAGAACAACAGAGAAATGAACCAAAATATCTCTATTTGCCAACTCCTAATATGAACATTTGCTGTGTGGAGACAGCTAGAAACGAAGGGATGGGAAGCTAAAGAGCTAAGCAAGTATTTCAGAAATCCCAAGGTACTGTGAAGACAGAAATTAGAGTTCAGGACTCACCAAAATAGAGGACTCTGGTAAAAGCACCATGCTTGGGATCCCAGAATGATGATGAACTAGGAGGAAAAGGCAAACCAGAAATAGACCAGGCATAACAAAGGATTGTAGTAATCTCTTATTTTATCTAATTGTGAGAAAAAATTTAAGTCTATCTGGGAAAGAACAAATCTTCAAGTGCCACAACAATTTTTCAGTCACAAAATCTAACATTCAATCCAAAATTACCAGGCATGCCAAGAAATAGGATCAAAGACCAAACAATAAAACAGAGAGAAAAGATAAGAGACACACCTAAAGGTATAGCAGATATTACATTTATCAGACTGGGACATTATAATGAAAATGACTAATATGTTAAAAGATATAGGAAATGAGAATTTCACAGTAGAGCTGGAATCTATAGAAAAAAGGAAATACTAGAACACACAAATAAAATAATTGAAATTACTGATTCAATAAATAGATTTAATAGCAAATTAGATACCTTGGAGGAAAGAATTAGAGAAATGGAAAACAGATCAATAGAAAACATCCAAATGGAAGCACACAGAGAAACAGGATGGGAAAATACATAAAAGAGCATGAGAGATATATATGACAAAGTAAAAAGGTCTGACATACATGTAATTTGAGTCCCAGAAAGTTGAGAGAACATGGGGAAAGAGCAATATTTGAAGAGAAAATGGCTGAGAATATTCCTAAACAAAAGCAAGACTTAAAGCCATAGTTACAAACTTCCAGCAATACAAAAAACCAAAACACATCTTGGTACATTATAGTAAAGCAGCTGAGAACCAAAGCCAAAGAAAAAAAATCTTAAAAAGCAGCCAGTTAAAAAGAGACATTAACTTCAAATGAGCAACAAGAGTGACAGTATGGTTCTCAACAAAAGCAATGGAAGCTCAAAGAAGAAACGGATATATTTAAAGCACAGAAAGAAAATAACTGCCAACATACCTTCTATACTCAGCTGAAATATTCCCCATAAATTAAAGTAATATAAAAAACATTTTTAGACAAACAAAATCTAAGAG